>NC_089503.1:135475432-135778462 GCF_036850995.1 Saccopteryx leptura
CATATTGAACAACCATAATGCAGCAAAGGAACGCCAGGCATGCCTGAAAGATCCACCTACCGAATAGACTAAAGATGGGACAGGGTGAAAAGGGGGATGAAAGATAAGACGCATTTGCAATGAGCCTTGGAGAGAGGAGACAAACCTGGAGTAACTGGGCTTTTTTTCTCTGCTGGACTATGGGGAGGAGGGAAGCTTGGGCTCTCTGGATTTTGTCTGAGGAGTATGGAGAGGGAAACTGGAAGTGACCAGGTCTCCTTCTGCCAGTAGGAGCAGTGAGACAGAGGGGCAGAGGGGAAGATAAACCAAAGCAGCCAGAGCATGGGTCACGGACACTGTTCCTACGATGTGCCTGCAGTGTGCACTGGGCAAAGACAGAGAAAGCTAAAGGGTGGCAGTAAAGCCAGACAGTTGAAGCTCAGGAATCACAACATGCCCCACCCACCAATGGGACTGCAGTGCCACCTACATCATTGTGATCTCTTAGCAGACAGCACAGGAACTTCACAGAACTAAAAGTTGTAATACAGCGACACCTACTGGAAGAAACCTCTCAAAACCAAAATGTATTTTTACTTTTTCCCCCCTTTTTTCCTTTATTCCTTTTTTTCCTTCTTATTCTTTTTTCCTCTTTTTCATTTTGAATTTAATTTTTATATTTATTATTCTTATTTTTTGTGGGGTTTTTGTTTTTGATTTTTTGTTTGCTTTTTCTCTTTTTTCCAGTAAATTTTCTTCTTGTCATAATTTTTAAATTTTTTATACTTTTTATTGTATTTTTTTAATTTTTAAAAATTTTTTAGTTGTTTTTTGTCGTTGTTGTTGTTGTTGTTAGGGTTCTTAATAATACCACTCATAAATGCTATCAAGAAAGAAAAAACTCACACAAGACAGAGACATAGTTCAGAAAGAAAATGAAAAATCTCCAGAAAAAAAAAATATCTCAAACACATGGAAGCCTTGGAGTTAAATGTTACAGAATTCAAAAATTGAAGTTCTAAAATTACTCAAGGAAATGTGAGACAACACCAATAGACAACTTAATGAGCTCAGAAGACAAATTAATGAACAAAATGAATATCTCACCAAGGAGATTGAAACTTTAAAAACAGAGATGAAGAACTCAATACATAAATTGAAGACTGAGGTAGCAACTTTAGCTAATAGAATAAGCCTGATAGAGGAAAGAATCAGTGACATTGAAGACAGGCAACTAGAGATGCTACAGAGAAAAGGAGAGAGACTCATGAATTAAAAAAACAGAGAGCTCCACAAGAATTGTCTGACTTCATCAGAGAGAGCAATTTAAGAATAATAGGTATATCAGAAGAAGAGAGAGAGAAGGGAATGGAGAGCCTATTCAAACAAATAATTGATGAGACTCTCCCAAGCCGATGGAAAGAGTTAGAGCCTCGAATCCAGAAGCAAACAGAACACCAAGTTACCATAACCCAAACAGACCTACTCCAAGGCACATCATAATATAGTTGTCAAAAATCAATGACAAAGAAAGAATCCTCAAGGCAGCTGGGGAAAATAAGAACATAACATATACAGGAAAGCCCATTAGGTTATCATCAGACTTCTCAACAGAAACTCTACTAGCCTGAAAAGAGTGGACCCAAACATTCAAAGTACTGAAAGAGAAGAATTACCAGCCAAGAATACTATATCCATCAAAGTTATCCTTTAAACATGAAGGAAAAATAAAAACATTTACTGACATACAGAAGCTGAGAGATTTTATCACCAAAAAACCCACTGCAGGAAATGCTTAAGGGGGTTATTTGACCAGACACAAAGAATAAAACCAAAAAAAAACCCACTACAAATAAAAGCTCCAACAAGGTCACAATAAAAACAAGGATAATCTATGACAACAATAACATAAAAGGGGAGAGAATAAAAATCTGCAGCAGCACGGCCCTGCCGGTTGGCTCAGTGGTAGAGCGTTGACCTGGCATGCAGAAGTCCTGGGTTTGATTCCCGGCCAGGGCACACAGGAGAGCGCCCATCTGCTTCTCCACCCCTCCCCCTCTCCTTCCCCTCTGTCTCTCTCTTCCCCTCCCGCAGCCAAGGCTCCATTGGAGCAAAGATGGCCCGGGCGCTGGGGATGGCTCTGTGGCCTCTGCCTCAGGCACTAGAGTGGCTCTGGTGGCAACAGAGCGATGCCCAGGATGGGCAGAGCGTCGCCCCTGGTGGGCGTGCCGGGTGGATCCCGGTCGGGTGCATGTGGGAGTCTGTCTGACTGTCACTCCCTGTTTCCAGCTTCAGAAAAATACAAAAAAAAGAAAAAAGAAAAAGAAAAAAAAATCTGCAGCAACAAAGGAGGATGGAGTGTAGAAGCACTCATAAGACAAAGGACTCTTGTACACCTGAACATTTTTTCTTTTTTTTTCTGAAGTGAAAAGCAGGGAGGCAGAGAGACAGACTCCTGTATGCGCCTGACTAGGATCCACCCGGCAAGCCCATTAGGGGGCAATTCTCTGCCCAACTGGGGTGTTGCTCTAGTTGCAACCAGAGCCATTCAAGTGCCTGAGGTGGGGGCCATGGAGCCATCCTCAGCATCTGAGCCAATTTTGCTCTAATGGAGCCTTAGCTATGGGAGGGGAAGAGAGAGATAAAGGAGAGGGGGAAGGGTAGAGAACCAGATGGGCACTTCTCCTGTGTGCCCTGGCCAGAAATCGAACCTGGAACTTCCACATGCCAGGTTGATGCTCTACCACTGAGCCATCTGGCCAAGGCTGCATTTTTTTCTTAACCTAATGGTAACTACCCATGAAAAAGCCATTATTGAAACACACAGCTTAAAAAAAGAAGAAACAGTAGAAAGAATTATGGAACACCACCAAACAAAAACTGACAGAAACAAAAAAAAAGAAGAACCAAACAAGACACAGAGCTACCAAAAAACAAAACATAAAATGGCTATAGGAAATCCTCAAGTGTCAATAATTACCTTACATGTAAACAGACTGAACTCACCAATAAAGAAGCACAGAGTAGCAGATTGGATCAAAAAACAAAACCCAAACATATGCTGCCTTCAGGAGACACATCTAAGTAGCAAAGACTAAAGGAAAGTCAAAGTGAAAAGTTGGAAAACAATTCTCCAACCAAATAATATCCAAAGAAAAGCAGGTGTAGCCATACTCATGTCTGACATTGCTGACTTCAAGACAACAAAGTAACTAGAGACAAAGTTGGACATTTCATAATGATAAAGGGGATACTGTATCAAGAAGACATAACACTTCTTAATATATATGCACCAAACCAGGAAGCATCAAAATATATAAGACATCTACTAACTGATCTAAAAATATAAGCAGAAAAAACACAATCATACTTGGGAGATTTCAACACACCATTGATGGCTTTAGATAGATCATCCAAACAGAAAATCAATAGAGAAATATCAGCTTTAAACAACACTCTGGGACCAAATGGATGTAATAGATATTTTATAGGACATTTCATTCAAAAACATTATACATGTCTCTGGCCGGGTGGCTCAGCGGTAGAGCGTCGGCCTGGCGTGCGGGGGACCCGGGTTCAATTCCCGGCCAGGGCACATAGGAGAAGCGCCCATTTGCTTCTCCACCCCCACTCCTTCCTCTCTGTCTCTCTCTTCCCCTCCCGCAGCCAAGGCTCCATTGGAGAAAAGATGGCCCAGGCGCTGGGGATGGCTCCTTGGCCTCTGCCCCAGGTGCTAGAGTGGCTCTGGTCACGGCAGAGCGACGCCCCCGAGGGGCAGAGCGATGCCCCCTAGGGGCAGAGCATCGCCCCCTGGTGGGCAGAACGTCGCCCCTGGTGGGCGTGCCGGGTGGATCCCGGTTGGGCGCATGTGGGAGTCTATCTGACTGTCTCTCCCCATTTCCAGCTTCAGAAAAAAAAAAAAATTATACATTCTTCTCCAGTATGCATGGAATATTCTCAAGGATAGACCATATATTGGGCCACAAAATTAACATCAATAAATTCAGAAAAATTGAAATTATACCAAGCATATTTTCTGATTATAAGGCTTTGAAATTAGAATTCAACTGTAGAAAGGAAGTAAAGAAACTCACAACAGTATGGAAATTAACATACTTCTAAAAAATGACGGGGTCAAAGAAGAAATAAAAGCAGAGATCAAAGGATGTATATAGAGAAATAAAAAATGACAACACAACATATCAAATTTCTGGGATGCAGTAAAAGCAGTAATAAGAGGGAAGTTTATATCACTATAGGCTTATGTCAAGAAACAAGAAAGATCCCAAGTAAACAACCTAACATCACACCTTAAGGAACTAGAAAAAGAATAACAAAGGCAACCCAAAGTCAGCACAAGACAGAACACAGTAAAATTTAGAACAGAACTAAATAGAAAACAAAAAAAGAACTATAGAAAAAAGCTAATATAACAAAGAGCTGGTTCTTTGAAAAGATCAATAAAATTGACAAATCACTGGCTAGATTCACTAAGGAAAAAAGAGACAGGGTTCATATAAACAAAATCCCAAATGAAAGAGGAGAAATTACCAGACATCATAGATATACAAAAGATCATAAAATATTATGAAAGATTATATGCCACCAAATTCAACAACCTAGAGAAAATAGGTAAATTCTTAGACATATACAATCTTTCTAGACTGAGTCATGAAGAAGTGGAAAACGTAAATAGACCTATAAACAGGGAAGAAATAGAAACAACTATCAAAAACCTCCCCAAAAACAAAAGTCAAGGACCAGATGGTTACGCTAGTGAATTCTACCAAATATTCAAAGAAGATTTGGCATCTATCCTTCTCAAAGTCTTCCAAAAAATAGGAGAGGTAATACTCCCCAACAAATTTTATGAGGCCATCATAACCCTCATATCAAAACCTGGCAAGGACAACACAAAATAAAAAACTATAGATCAATCTCTCTAATGAATACAAGTGCAAAAATCCTAAACAAAATACTAGCAAACCAAATACAACAGCACATTAAAAAGATAACACATCATGAATAAGTGGGTTTTATTCCTGGAGCACAAGGATGGTTCAACATATGGAAATCAGTCAATGTAATACATCACTCAACAAAACAAATAACAAAAATCATATGATCCTGTCAATAAATACAGAAAAGTCATTCAATAAGATACAACATCACTTCATGTTTAAAACACTCAATAAAACTGGAATAGAAGGAAAGTACCTCAACATAATAAAGGCCATATATGACAAACCATCAGCTAATATTATAATAAATGGTGAAAAAATGAAAGCCCTTTCTCTAAAATCAGAAACAAGACAAGGCTGTCCACTCTCTCCACTCTTATTCAACATAGTTCTGGAAGTTTTAGCCAGAGCAGTCAGACAAGAGAAAGAAATAAAAGGCATTGATATCGGGAAAGAAGAAGTAAAGGTATCACATTCTGCAGATGACATGATCGATCCTGTATGTAGAAAACCCTGAAGACTTCACCAAAAACCATTAGAAACAATAAACCAATACAGTAAAGTCACAGAATACAAAATCAGTATACAAAAGTTTGCTGCTTTTCTATATGCCAATGATGAAACTTCAGAAAATTAACTCAAAAAATTCCTTTTACGATTGCAACAACAACAAAAAAATAATAAAGTACCTAGGAATAAACTTAACAAAGGATGTGAAGGACCTATATACAGTACTGAAACTACAAAACATTATTGAAAGAAATTAAAAAAGACACAATGAAATGGTAAAATATTACATGTTCATGGGATAGGAAGAATCAACATAGTTAAAATGACCATATTACACAAAGCAATATACAAATTTAATGTTATCCCAATCAAAATTCCAATGTCATTTTTTAAAGAAATAGAACAAAAAATTACCAGGTTTGTATGAAACTGTAAAAAAAAACCAAATAGCCCAAGCAATCAAGAGGAAAAAGAACAAGGTTGGAGGTATCACACTACCTAACTTCAAATTATACTATAGAGCCACAATAACCAAAACAGCATAGTATTGGCAGAAAAACAGACATACAGACCAATGGAACAGAATTGATAGCCCAGAAATAAAACCACATATATATAGACAAATCATCCTTGACAAAGGAGCCAAAAATACATGATGTAGAAAAGAAAGAAAGCCTCTTCAATAAATGGTGTTGGGAAAATTGGAAAACCACACAAAAAAGAATGAAACTTGACAACAGTTTGTCCCTCTGCATAAAAATTAATTCAAAATGGATCAAAGATCTAAATATAAGACCTAAAACTATAAATTACATAGAAGAAAACATGGATTCTAAGCTCATGGACCTTGGCTGTAGAGAACAATTTATGAATTTGACCCCAAAGGCAAGGGAAATAAAGGCAAAAATAAATGAATCGGACTATATCAAACTAAAAAAATTCTGCACAGCAAAAGAAACAACAAAACAAATAGGCAGCTAACTAAATGGAAGATGATATTTGCAAATAACACCTCTGATAAGGGGTCTGTATCCAAAATATATAAAGCATTCACAAAGCTCAGCAACAAACAAGCAAACAATTCAATTTAAAAATGGGGAGAGGACCTGAACAGACACTTCTTCCAAGTGGGGAACATATGGGGACATACTGACAACAGGTATATGAAAAGATGCTCATCTTCACTAGCTTTTAGAGAATTGCAAATCAAAACTACAATGAGATACCACCTCATACCTGTTAGATTGGCTATTATCAACAAGACAAGTATTGGAGAGGCTGTGAAGAAAAAGGAACTCTCATTCACTGCTGGTGGGAATGCAAATTAGTACAGTAACTATGGAAGAAAGTATAGTGGTTCCTCAAAAAATTAAGAATAGAATTATCATATGACCCAGCAATCCCTCTACTGGGTATATACACCCAAAACTCAAAAACATTGGTATGTAAAGACACATGCAACCCTGTGTTCATCGCAGCATTGTTCACATTGCCCAAGACATGGAAACAACCAAAGTGTCCCTTGACAGAGGACTGATGAAGAAGATGTGTTACATATATACAATGGAATACTACTCAGCCATAAGAAACAATGACATAGTGACATTTATGACAACATGGATGGACCTAGAGAACATTATACTGAGTGAAGTAAGTAAATCAGAAAAAGCTAAGGAATTTAATGATTTCACACATAGGTGGGATATAAAACTGAGACTTATGGCCATAGATAAAAGTGAAGTACCGGGGAAGGGGAATAAGGAGGAGGGCGTAGGGGATATTGCGAACAGGGAAGGAAAAGGTGTGGAGGGAAGGGTGTAAAGAGGGACAAATATAAAGTGACAGAAAATGATTTGACTTTGGGTGATGGGCATACAATATAATGAACAGTTCAAATGCTATAGAAATGTTCACCTGAAACCTATGTACTCTTATTGATCAGTGTCACCCTGTTAAAGTTAATTTTCTAAATAAAATTTAAAACTTTAAAAAATTCTTAACCATAAGTAACTAAACAGGATACAGAAAGTAGAATTGTTATTCAAAATTCAAAGGAACGCCTGCCCTGGCCGGTTGGCTCAGTGGTAGAGTGTCGGCCTGGCATGCAGGAGTCCCGGGCTCGATTCCCGGCCAGGGCACACAGGAGAAGCGCCCATCTGCTTCTCCACCCCTCCCCCTCTCCTTCCTCTCTCTTTCTCTCTTCCCCTCCCGCAGCCAAGGCTCCATTGGAGCAAAGTTGGCCCAGGCACTGAGGATGGCTCTATGGCCTCTGCCTCAGGCGCTAGAATGGCTCTGGTTGCAACAGAGCAATGCCCCAGATGGGCGGGGCTTCGCCCCCTGGTGGGCATGCTGGGTGGATCCCGGTCGGGCACATACGGGAGTCTGTCTGACTGCCTCCCCATTTCCAGCTTCAGAAAAATAAAAAAAATAAAAAAATTCAAAGGAACTCCAACTATAAAATTAAACCTTGCTCTTTAGACAATATAAAATTGAAAGCTGTGATAATTAAGACAGAAGTAGGAGCAACTTAAAAGAAAAAGAAAATAACAACTGGAATAGAAAGAAAATCCTTACCCAAATAGTAGAATAAATGTGGAGTTTTATAAGTATTCAATTTCACATACATCATCTAAATAGAGAGCAGCATTTTTTAGTAAGCTAACTGAAATCATGCTTATCTATGATTAGAAATAAGCCTTATCTAGACATTAAAGCAATCCCTCTTTTCAGCAATTCTTGGTGAAGTTATTTTCCAAGTAATAAAACCAGATTTCCTAAGGGAGGAAAACTCTCCTGCCTCTCTAATTGATCCAAATCAATACAAACTTCCTAAAGACACCGGTGACGGTGCAATTTCCAGATCCAATGGAAACGTTATGTCTTACCTCTCCGTTGTTTTCTCCCTCGCCTGACACTTTCTCTCTCTTGGCTTCTATGATATCACTCTTTTGGCCCTTGCTTGGTCTTTCATTTCTCTTTAGCCAGTTCCTACTCATAAATTTGCTTGTTAAAGGTTGGGATTCCCAGAGTTCTGTTCTTGCTGGATTCTCCCCCACCCCACCCCCACACTTAATGAGTGACCACAACCATACTCACAGTTTCCACTACCACATGGGGGCTGATCCCTGGCTTCCAAATTGAGGTCTCCAAACTAGTTCTGTCCTCTGAGATCCACAGTGTTTGCATCAATACCTCAAACTCAGCATAATCAAATCCAAATCCCTTATATTTCACCAAAAACCCTGCTTTCCATCCTGTATTCCTTATCTTGTTCCACGGATTTCCCCGTCAACAAGCCTAAACCACCCAAGACTCCTGCCTTCCCTGCCAGGACACAGGCAGCTAGCTTGTAATTTCTATGAATTGTATCATCTAAGCTGCTCTTACATCTTGCATTCTCATTTCCATTTTTATGAAAACCATCTTGAGTCCACCTTCATCATCACGTCTCTCTCAACGCCAAAAATCTGTCTTAGGTTGGGTTCCACCAGAAGTAGACTCTGAGCTATGAATTTAAGTACAAATAGTTATTTGTGAAATGCTCCCAGGAAGTAAATGTAGAAGGAAGGTATGGAATAATGGCAGGAACGGGAAGGAAGTTAGTGCTGGTGTGTTAATGATCAGATAACTGCTATGAGCAACTGGGACTCAATTCCATGGGACCCCCGGGATACTATAGACCATATTACAGATTTGCCCCACCCCAGAAGTGAAGATGCCGAGACATTTAACAACAATTAAGTTTCAGGCCTGCTCCCAAGGGTGTTAACTCCCAGCACTTCCGGCTCGCCCCCTTGCTCTCTGGCAAATTTCCAGTCGCTGGGACTCATGGTATCGAGCTGGTATGGGGACAATGGCTGCGGAGGGAATGTGAAGGGAGCACGGACAACACCTGCCACAATTCTTCCAGGGCTCCCAGAGGCTTTAGATAAAATCCAAGTGCCACTGCATAGCCTATGACACATTCCATAATCTGTTCCCTGCTTTCTTCTTTTACCATTCCCCAGGCTTCTCCTAACTCTCATGCACTCTAGTCTCACCAACCTACCATTATGTCCAACAACATATAATGCTGTTGCCACCTATTATACTTACTATTCCCTCTTCTAGGAATGTGTACCTCTACTCTCATGCCATCCCCATCTACCTGGAATACCCCAACTTTTTGACAAGATACTCCTCAAAGACCTCCCCATCTCAAGATTTCAAGCCTCTCATCAATTCTTTGCAGCCAAGTTGAGCACTTGCTCCTATGCCACAACACCGCCTGGTATCTGTTTCATTTATCAAACTGCACAGTAGTTACCTGTCCATGTGGCAAGGCTGGCCTGCCAGAGCATGAACTGCTGACAAGCAAGGACTGTGCTTGATTTATGTTTCCCCAGCACTGGGCCCAATGCAAAAAAGAACTGAAGGTAAAAACACAATTTGTTCCTGAAAAGTCTATATATCATCAAGAATAAATAATATAACTCTCCAATTATTATGGCAAACAAAACCTGGATCAAAAGGAAAACTGAGGGGGCAAAATAGCAATTCTTCCTTTAGTGCATGCTTTTCTTAAAAAAGAAAAAAAAAGCTAATTAGGGATGTTTTCCCTTACGTATGGACTATAAATCTATTGAATTCATTCTCCCGCAGCTGCTTTAGCTATGTGCCTCTTTATTGGCACTGGTTTCTTTAAAGGGAATTTAATACTGGAAAGACCTTGACAAGGAAGCCCTTGAGAATAAATTCTCTACATATTCTCTCTGGATATTTTGTGACCACATTTCAGGCTCTTTCATATGCCTGACACTGAGCTCCCTTTACCCATTTAGATGCCCCTAAAAAGAAGAAATGAATGATGTAATTACCCTTCTCATTTCTATTTACCAGGGCCCTCAAAGTCACTTGCATCTGTCCCCGGCTGAGCAGTCCCCGCAGATTTCTGCCAGCTTCAGTGTGAATGGGCAGAAAGCCCACACAGCATGAGGTAAGTAGCAGTCCTACCCATCAGCTTTCACTGGATTTATCATCAGCAACCTATTTATAAGCAAATCTGAATGAAGATTCAATTCAGATACTGGGGCCTTTTTTTTCTGAAACACTAGAGGATAAAAAGGAGAAAGAGGTTGATGAACAATTTCTAAAGGCCATTGAGTTCAGCCATCACTGACTCTACTTACATCGATGCGAAAACTAAATATATTGAGGATATCTTTGATCT
Organism: Saccopteryx leptura; assembly: GCF_036850995.1. Taxonomy (NCBI): domain Eukaryota; kingdom Metazoa; phylum Chordata; class Mammalia; order Chiroptera; family Emballonuridae; genus Saccopteryx; species Saccopteryx leptura. The sequence goes on from NC_089503.1 coordinate 135,486,092, forward strand.
GGGGTCCTGTGACAGAGTTCATCCTGGGCAACTGTTGCTTGAGATTTTGCAATTCATTGACAATTGTCACCATATCTGATGGAAACTAAAATTGCCTTCAATCCTATGGGGATATAATTCGGGGTTTTACTGCCCTGTTTTTCCTGATCAAGCCTTTCTTACAGGTTCACAATGGGAAGGAAAATAATCACATATCTTCCTTGTTGAAGGTTTTAACATTGGGTGTTGCCTTCCATCACCTGTGTTTTGGGTTTTGCCCTAAGCAACACTAGATTCTTTCATCTGAGCAGATAGACATCTACAAAACAGTAACAATGCAATCTGTTACAGCAGAAAGCAAAGAAGGAAGCTTGGAACGCCCTGCTCATAAGTCAGGTCTGCTGTTTATGTTTTATTTCATATTTTCAGACCTACTGCAGGCAGCCAAGGAGTTGCTATTCAAAATGTTTTGCTGACCTCATAAGAACCAATGTAAATAGACTTTCTACCCAATGACGCCAGTGCTGAAGCCAGTGTCTGTGTGCTTTTATATTTTGTGACGGTTTTGTGTACATTGCTTCCAATTCCTGGTGCTGGGGCGCAGAGTTTTGCTTTGGTGTAACTGATACCAGTCTTAACAGGCTACTGTTTCTCCTAGTTTCTTTCCACTGACTACAAAACCAGGGGTCACAGAGAGTGAAAAGTAACACAGGCAAGGGAGGGACAATGTACTGAACTCCCCTTTCCTTTCCTACACTCCTTAGCACTCCTTCCCTGAAATCCATGTCCCAGAATTGTTTAATGGGCAAAATCTTGCCCTTAAAGGTATAACTACCAAATAAAGCAATCACAACAGATAACATCAGTTAACAATTATTTCAACAAATATTCATTGACTATCTGTACGGGACAAGTTATGACTTTTTTAAGCATAGCTATTTTCATTTCTGGTTCGTTTTCTTTTTTTAAGTCTCTATATTCCTTTAAGGAAAGAAAGGTAAGGATTTTAATTCACATCTTAGCACCCAAGAAACTCTGCTATAGTGAGGTTTTCTACTTTATCCATAAAAAAAAAAAAAGAAAGTCTGTGAAGTGGCAGGAAAAAACACAAGACTAAAACAGAAAGTCCAGCGTCCTCTCCCTCATGATCCCTGAGCTTATACCAAATACACCTTTACCTTTATAACAAATAACAGTAGAGGGAGATTTTTATCACAGAGGTTCTCAACCAGGGCCTATATGTTCATGGATGAACATAGGAAGTCTTGAGACTTCTGATACTTCTATTCAAAAGATTGTTATATGTGCATTTTTCTAGGGAGAGGGTCAATAACTCCAAAATGTCTAAGAATGATTATATGATTTATATTGTATACAGTATATACTTATAATAACAAAGCACTCCCAATTATGTACAAAACTTGGCATTTGTCCTTCCTCTCACCTAAAATATACCTTGCTTTAATTAGCCATGTACAACAAGTTACCTGAGAAGTTAGTAACTTTAGGGGGGGGGTAGTTATTGGCTGTGGGTTCTGCCTGAATACAGGGGCAGGAAAGCTACTCCGGGATTTAAATTGGGTCTGAGCAATGTGAAGAGAGAAAGAGGCTAACCTCTCCCACCATCACTCTGTAAACTGCAGGTTGGGTTTAGCACATTCTCAATTCTGCCTTTTTCCAGTCACTAACCAAATGCACTGCCCTTTGAAAAATAAAAGTTATCCAAATTTCCAAGGAAATGCCAGCCAGTACTTACATTATTTGCATCACTCTCTGCCATTCTCTTTATTAATTCAAATGACTGATCCGTAAAATTGGATTATCAGCACAGAAAAATTCTCTGATACTATCTGCCTCAGACTCCCTCAGGTAGACCTTTGGAAATGGTCTGCTTTTTCCTTGCAGCAGAAATGATAATAAAAATAAATGAATAAATAAACACCCACTGAGGAGAAAAAGTTCTAACTACAGGCCTTTGGAGGCAATAAGCCACTATTCAGGAGTGCAGCCAGGCACCCTGAAAGGTTTGCCTGCATCCTATGTACTCACTCTTCCCACCCATCAGTCTGCCAGGAGCCACTGTCTGCAGAGCCTCTGCTGTCTCTTTGCTCTGGACAGCCTTTCCCCAGAAAGCCCATGGCAGGTCTCCTCTTTCCTGACATGAGTCTTCCAGTCCTTATTTGTATGTCACCTTCTCAGTGAACCTGCCCTGGAAGCTCCATATAAAATTTACAAACCACTACACACACTCACACACACACACACACACACACACACACACACACACACACACACCACTTCCTATCACTCCTCTCTCCATATAATTTCCTTATCACTATTATATACATATATGATGTGCTTTACCTACTTATCTTATTTACTGCCTGTCTTCCCTTCTACAATGACAGTTTCATGAAGACAGGATTTCTTTATTCTTGTTTACTGTTGGACCTAGAATAGCACCTGGCATCAAGTAGATATGCATCACATATTTGTTAATAAATAACGTAATGAACTACTGATCCAACTGGTAACTTCCCCCACACTGGTTACAAAGGGTTCCTAGTCACCCTGTCTGCTCTGAAGGGAGAAAGCGGTCGATCCGGCTCTAACAGCTACCCTATCTCTATTAGTTGCACACTCCTGCTGGTACAAATGACCACAATTTAGTGGGATGAAACAACAAAAATGTATTGTCTCACAGTTCTGTAGGTCAGAAGATTACCCATGTCTCAATAGACTAAAATAAGGTGCTGGCAGGGCTCTGTTCTTTCCTGGAGGTTTTAAGGAAAGATTTGTTGCTTTGCCTTTTTCCAGCTTCTGGAGGTCATCCTCATTCCTTAGTTTGCAGCCTGTTCCTCCAGTCTCAAAGCCAGCAAGGTCACATCCCTCTGCCTCTTCTGTCTCAGTCACATCTTCCTCTGACTCTCTTTTTCTGCCTCCATCTTTAAGGACCCACCCGATAACCCAAAATAATCTCCCTATTTTCAGGTCATCTGATTAGCAAATTTAAATCTATCTGTGACTTTAATTTCCCTTTGTCCTGTAATCTAACATACTGTATTCACAGATCCTTGCAATGAGAATATGGGACTCTTTTGAGGGTCATTATTCTTCCCACCACATCATCCTCTAGAAGGAGCCAAGAAGTGATCCTTTCTCTCCCATCAACAACTGTGATGTTTCTTATCCAGATCCATACTCAGTCCTTACAGTGGTCCTTTCATTAATCGTGGCTGACGTGTAGTATAAACTTCCCTGGAGGCAGCGGCAGAAGACAGCCATTCAAGACCCTCTCTGAAACTGTTGCTCTTATAACCTGGGTTGACCAACTCAGTCACAGTCTCTGAGACTCCACTTTTTTTCAACAAAAAAAATGGAAATAATAAAATTTACTGACAGGGCTATTACAAAGATTAAATGTGGAAATGTTTATAAAAGTTCTATAAACATCAAATGCCACACAATGTAAGGAATCATTATTGTGACAGATATCTCTAGCACCAAGGATACCCTGAGTTTGTACTGACTGTGGTTTTCATTGTTTTGATCCTTGATAGAAATGGCAAAATTATTACTTGCATACTTTGAACAAATCAGAACTGAAATTAGTAATGCCACTCACAGTCCAAGTCCTGTGTTAACAGTACCTGGTTTGTGATGACAATATTGTGCAGACAAACCAACTGTGAACGTGAATTTGGTTTTTTCTATTTGAAGTTTCATACATTTTTCTTCAAAAATAACATGAGGAAGTGGATAACTTCACCTTAATTTGATCTGAGAGGAAATCACTGAAGTGACTCCATAAAGGGGAGGGGGGGAATGTATTTCATTCATTTTTATAATTCTACTGCCCAGAAATTTGCCTGGTAAGAGATGCCCTTACATAAATGAATATTTATTAAATTAATGAATGAGTTAATACATTAATAATTTGTTAATTAGAGATGCATATTAAGAACTTGTGCATGTAGGTTATATAATTATATAATTATAAATATATAATTATAAATCTCTCTCTGTCTTCATTTTCCAGTCTCTTATTAATCCCACATTAAGGTTTTCAATATTAAGCAGGAAGTGACCTTCTCCTGACCTCTCTTAAGTCACTAAAATTCCATTTAAAGTAACTTCTTTAAATAAAGAACAATAGCCCTGGCTGGATAGCTCGGTTGGTTATCGCATTGTCCCAAAGTGCTGAGGTTGCCAGTTTGATCCCTGGTCAGGGCACATAAAAGAGCAGCTCAATGTTCCTGTCACTCACTCTCTCCCTTCCTTTCTCTCTAAAAATCAATAAATAAAAATTTAAAAGAAATAAGTGAAGAACAACAGCCTCTATGTATGTTCCCAACTAGTACTCACATGACCAAATATTTTTCCCTAAAGTCCCCCTGAGAAGAACACTACAGGGAAGATTTTGAACCTTGTATTTAAATGAAAGAAGTGAAGATCTGCAACATGTTTAACTGAGCACTTCACCTAGGTTAATTGTAACTATTGATTTTATGAATATATGGAAGATTTCATAAAGGCTGATAAGTGTTTTAGGGGACAAAGATCTAATCGTGAACCTCCTGGCTTCTCACTGGCTTTGACCAGAAGAGGTCTCATATCACAGGGATCAGTGGATAACACACCATCAGATATGTTCTAATAAATCAAGGGCTTATACAAATCCCAGAAGCTACTTTTTTGGGTGCAAACTACAACCAATCTAAACCTCCACAGGGTGGATGATTCACACATTGGAACAACTTCATAAGAAGACAGCAGGAGCTGGCCCCTCATATTCCTCACCACCTGATCTGCCAAGAGGGGAGAAAGTCTTGTTTCAGCTGGGAATCTTGGGAGCATTGCACATCTGTGCTCAATAATTAGGGGGATCGATTCCATTCATTTCCCCCTTAAAGCTGGAAGATTTAAGAAAAAAGCCCCTGTGACTAGCCCACTGCAATTAGGAGACTCTGCTAATTGGATCCAGAAGTTAAAGGAATAAGATATGTTTTATTAATTTCTCTTAAAGTACTTTGAATTTAGAAGATGAAAGAAAAGAGAACTTGGCAATGTAAATTTTTGCTGGCATCAGAAAATTTTAATGCAACAATTAGTTCCACAATAATCATTTTGCCAAGTCACAGCAAATATCTCTGGATATTTGAAATGCTACTGTAAGGTAGCATTTCAAACTATTTCTACATTAGGCACTCACCAATCACTGATACGAGTAGGGCAAGTTATAAACTCTTGCAGTCATGAATAGCTACTACATTGTTCATTATTAACTTACCATAGATTTTGGTGTGAAAAAAATTATTTCACAGTAAAAGATTAAATTAACTCTGTTAGGGAACTAATTCACATGATGAAAAAAGAATTCATTAAGTGTTTCCCTGAGAGGGTTATTATCTACAGATTTGCAAAACTTTTTAAGTCCATGTATATTCTCAACTAATATAACCTCTTATTTATTGCAGTTTAAGAACTAAATAGCCTGACCAGGCGGTGGTGCAGTGGATAGAGTGTCAGACTGGGATGTGTAGGACCCAGGTTCAAGACCCCGAGGTCGCCAGCTTGAGCGCGGGCTCATCTGATTTGAGCAAAGCTCTCCAGCTTGGACTCAAGGTCGCTGGCTCGAGGAAAGGGTCACTCAGTCTGCTGTAGCTCCCCCCCCCCCCCCCGTCAAGGCACATATGAGAAATCACTCAATTAACAACTAAGGAACCACAACGAAGAACTGATGTTTCTCATCTCTCTCCCTTCCTGTCTGTCCCTATCTGTCTCTCTCTCTGACTCTCTCTGTCTCTCCCACAAGAAAAAAAAAACTAAATAGAACTTTATAGAACTTTAATCATGTTCCATCGTAATGTACAGGTGCAGCAGGATTCTTCTAAATCAAATCCTGTTCAAGCAAAGAGGTGAAGGTGAGATCCCAGCAAATCCCCACTTCAGTTACAAAAAAGCTGTATCAATAGAAAGCTGATAGCCTCCAGCTGAAATAACTTTTTGGAAACCAATCAAGCACAGATAGCTGATTATTCCGTAAGTACTTTAAAAAATGTAAGGTATTTTTTTTTTTTGAAACTTGGCTTCTATCATTGAAGATGGCTCATTGCATAACAATGGCTCATAATTAGATATATTTATTTTGACAGTCCATAGCTCCTGATAAAAGGCCCTCTGCAACATTTTCAAATTAAGGGTTTTTCCTACAAAGAACATTACTATGCACGACATGAAATATTGAGGCTTGAAAGGGAAGTGTAATCAAAAACTACAACATAAAATTCCATTATCACAGTGTCTCGTTCTGCCTCTCAATTTAAAGAAGGAGAACTAGAAGTAAATGAAATAAGCCGTGAGGCATAGAAGGATGGGGGATGAAGCTGTTATATTACAAACATCTCAAGAGCAAAGATTGTGCCTTTTCTTCCTCTTCCTTTCAGGTCCGCAAAACATAGTACAACTGCTCACGTGTCCTGTTAATACAGGTATAAACATTAAAGGAGAAGGGTAGGCAAACAATCCAAATGCTCTTGAGAACTCTTCCATTTTCTGACTCAGCTTCCCTTTACCCCACCCTGGCACCCATCCCATGAGCTATTTGAGTGCCTTTCCCAATGCAGTCGTCCCTCACCATATCGCCTTCACTTTTCGCAGTCTCACTGTATCGCAGATTTTTAAATTGTATATATCTAATTTGTATGGCAGATTTTTTGCTACATTGCAGGATTTTATGTAGGTTTAGGAGTGTAGAAAGTGTTTAAGAGCATAGGAAGTGTTTATAAAAGTGTGGGGAAAGTTAATAACAATGTGGGAAAGGTTTATGAGAGTGTGGAGAGGGTTTATAAAGCCTTAAAAAATATATAAATAATAAAAGAAATATAAGGTCACTACTTCACAGACTTTTGCCTATCGTGGGGGAGGGGGGCGGTTCTGGAACCTAACCCCCACGATAGACGAGGGACCACTGTATCATATTCCTCAGGCCTTGCTCATGACCACTGCCAGGGCCACGTGTAGAGTTGAACAGCTTGTTTCCTGCAAAAGGTACCCAGCTGAAGGGGACAAGTGAGAGCTGAAACTATATCCACAGTTACCAAGAGAATTAGCTACCAGTGCCCAGCTGGGAAGGCCTCCTGTTTGTGAGACTGCTTTGCAAATAACTTCCTCCATCACTGAGGAAGTTGCTCTAGATATTACCTAAATCAAGTTAGGGGAATTGGTCAGAGTTGCAGTCACAGAGGTGAAATGACTGCCACATATAGACCTGTTATTATCTGACCAGATCAATAAATTTCTACATTGGCCTGATCAGTACATTTTCAGATGGGTGTTGACTTTGGTCAATACTACCTAAATGGATGGTATTTTGCCATCCAGAGCAGGAGTAGCCCAGCTCAAGGGATTAACCTTTGTCTGAATTCTTGAGTTACTGTACCATAAAATTAGCTGCTGCAGGGCATCTTGCAAACCCCTTAGTCCACCACTCCTACTCACCAATGCAGGAATTCCCTGACCATCACCCCTTGCATTACGTCAACTGACTTCCAATTGAACAATTCTAATGAGGGGGCATTCCTCCAAAAGCAATCTTTTTTCATGTTGAGAGAACCAGCTTTTCCTGTATTCCCCTAGATCAGAATTAGAATAATTAGCTACCGTTTGTTGAATGTTTATTATGGGCTTTATATATATGAGTTTATTTAATACCATACCAATAGGAATTGAGGTAGGAATTATCACTACCCTTTTCCAAATGAGGTATAGACCCAGAGGTCACACACTGAATAAGGTTTGCACCCAAGTCTGTCTGACTCTAGCACACTGTTTGCAATCACTAAGATCTAAGCTCTACTTATTACATGGTTAAGCATCTATCCCCAAATGACAATGAGGTATATAATCCCCAAATTGAAATATCACACCCCTGAAATTTTAAAATTTGATTATTTATAAAAATGAGGGAAAAGAGGCTAAATTTAAGAAATACTTAAACCTAATTTAAATAGTTACTTTTTATTGCCTTCAATCTGATCTATTCTAGTCTTGTTTAATAGCTATACTCTCAGAAAGTAAGTTTACTCCTCCATTTACAAGTACTTAGGGTGGGTGTGGGAGGGGTCAAGGTATGAGGGTAGGGTCAGTACAATATTACCTGTGAGTACTGCTTACAGAAACCTCAAGAAAGCCATAAAGTAAAACAGTTTTGAATGTTATCTCTATCTTTTTTTCTACTCAAAATATAGAATATTAATAAATGGCATAAAAGAAAAAAAGGGATTCAGCAAAGAGGAAAATTGAAAGCTCAAAAATACGCCTTTGAAGGAAATCAGTTGATTACATATGGTCAAACTGTGGTCTTCCAACATCTGAAACTCCCTCTCTATATTTGATAAATTTTCCACCATATGGATCTTCATGGGAAACAAAGTCACTCCATTATAGCAATCAGAATTGCCAGATTCTTGCTTTTCCAGCTCCTCTTGCAACTGTGACACAAATTGTGAGCTAGCCATGAACAACAACATCTACCCTGGGACTTAAAATTAGGGGCCAGTGACTCAGAGAACTGAGAACCTTCATCCTGGTGACCATGATTGTAACAGTCAGTTGCCAGGTCAACAGCATCAGCAGCACCAAGCAGCAGCATCCAAGGCCAATGCCAGCAGTCAGCACACAAGCCACCATGTTGTGTTCATCAGGAGCAGCAGTGATGGCTCACCAGGCTGGTTCTGTGGTATGACTTTGACTGTGGCTCTGGCTTCTCTTTGTTTTCACTCATATTCTAAGTCTGGTGCCTGAAATGTCACAGTAATTCTACCAGATGCCTTATAACCTTTCAATTGCTTGCCTTGAAATTTCCTAAGAGATATATTATTTAAAGGAACATAATTTTGCTAAATCAGGACAACTGCAAAGTCACCAAGCCATATTAGAGCTGCCACAAAATCTGTATCATCTTGTGAAGCTTATGCTACCTTTGGATCTGGAAAACCACAAGATGGCCAGACTCTCTCGTGTTTTCCTCATTACTGCATAATGCAGTGACCACTGCCTCAGAATCTCGCTCTCTACAGATTTTAGAAGAGAACACAGAAATGAACGAGACTATAGTTCAAAAGTTCTTCATTAGTTCTGCATGAAACTTTAATGTAAATTTTTATCAAACCCCAAGTGTATGTTATAACATATAAATTCCTTGTCCTAACATCTACTATAAAATATATGAATTTATAGAACTAAAAGTGAGGGTTATGTGGTGTTGGGGTAGAGAGGTAAAGATTGCTTAATGCACAATTTATTTACTTATTTATTTATTTTTTAGAGAGGTAGAGAGAGAGAGAGAAACAGCAGGAACAGACAGGAAGGGAGAGAGGTGAGAAGCATCAACTTAAGAGTTGCAGCACTTTAGTTGTTCATTGTTTTCTCATATATGCCTTGACCAGGGGGCTCTAGCCAAGCCAATGACCCCTTGTTCAAGCCAGAGACCTTTGGGCTCAAGCCAGCAATCATGGGGTCATGTCTATGATCCCATGCTTAATCAAGCTGGCAACCCCACAATCAAGCCTGATAAACCCATGCTCAAGCCTGCAACCTCAGGGTTTTAAACCTGGGTTCTCAGCATCCCAGGCCAACACTCTATCCATTGCACCATTGCCTGGTCAGGCACAAATTTCTTTTTTCTTTATTTCTTTTTTTTTTTGTGTGTGTGTATTTTTCTGAAGTGAGAAAGTGAGAAGCAGGGAGGCAGAGAGACAGACTGCCACATGCAAGTGGGATACACCCTGCAAGCCCACTAGTGGGCAATGCTCTCCCCATCTGGGGTGTTGCTCCATTGCAACCCAAGCTATTCTTAGCACTGATGGCTCTAGCCATGGAGCCATCCTCAGTGCCTGGGCCAACTTTGCTCCAGTGGAGTCTTGGCTGCAAGAGGGGAAGAGAGAGACAGAGAGAAAGGAGAGGGGGAAGGGTAGAGAAGCAGATGGGTGCTTCTCCTGTGTGCCCTGACTGGGAATTGAACCCAGGACTTTCACCAGGCAGAAATTTCTTAATTTAATTGTGTATCAAAGCAACATCAAAACACAGCACTTGGGACAAAAGCCTTCTAAGCTATTTTGAAGTAGAACCAGTCTTTGTAAACAGGTAAACTGCTATGTGGTACACAGAACTTTATTACACGAGGGCCATATTTTACTAGAGGAAAATTATTTAACAAACCATCATGGGTAGTAAAACTATCAATAAAAACAAAGATATGATAAACACAAATCTCCAATACTAGTTCAGGGGAGAAGAATGCAAAAGGGGTAAAGCTCATGTTTCTTAAGTGAGCAGTAGATTGACAGGGATTTATTTCATAATTAGGCTTCAAACAACATGATATAAACTCTTGAATATATGACATAGTTCATAATGAAAAATCTAAAGACATAAAGGACAAATAATGATAAAAAACTAAAATACCATGTTCCAAGAACATCTGTCTTCAGTCTACTCAATCGTTGAAGCCCCAGATAGTTAAATAATACAGACCTTGGAGCAGGCACACATTACTGCCCAGGATTGAGGACAGAACCTACATCCTTTTGTGGCAAGACCACAGGTTGATAAAGACTCTTCACCTGTTTAGCACATGCAAGTGGAGCTAATCACTTTATATTGATCCTCATCAAGGGTGATTCATAGACTCGGCAACCTCTCACTACAACCTCATTTCAGGGATCCATATGTGAAACGTGAGCACTAGCTAATTCTCTGTCTTAACAGGAACTTCCCCAGAAACTACAACCCTGCAGAGACTCCTCCAGTTTGCCCAGCCTTGATTAATGTACTGCTTATTACAGAACATTGAATAGGTTCCCAGAACATATTTGCAGTGTCTGCCTCAATCAACAGATATGTCTAGCTCAATAAAGTGATACACTCTGTCCTCTTCCCTGTGATATCTTAATAAGAAACCCAGAGAGCTTCCGGCTTTTTTGTTAACCTTTTAAAACACTACAAATGAGTCTCAATAAAACCTAAACATGAGTTCCCAAAGTGGGGAAGAAATACAAAATTATAACTCCTTATCAACTAAGTGTAAAAGAAAAAAAAGATCCAACAAAAAACATACATTGGAACCCTGACAGCTAAAACACACAACTAATGATTCAAATGTTGCCTCTCAGAGTGATGACTACTGGGCCACTGGTGGGTACTATTTCTTTGTACCAGACATGCCTGAAAATAGCAATAATGTGAGAACAATAATTTCATCCACAATGCCCATAGGCAAAGAACACTGAACAATAACAGCAAGCAATATTTGCAGAACACCCTGGAAACTGAGTGACGTACTTGAAAATAAAGTTTGTGTTTGGCCAGCCAAAGAACTTATGGTCTAATCTCAACTCTCCTATCTTCCTGTTGTGAAGGCAATAGGGTCTACTTCATGGAGCTGTGGTGAGATTTACATGAGATAATGTGTGTGTAATGTGCATTACAGTGCCTGACACATGGAAGATGCTCAATAATTTTGGCTGCACTCCTGATTCTTGGATCACCTACAGCCACAAAGAGCTACATTTTTCCCACTGCCATGGGCCCAGCTAGTCTCTCTAGGCCCATAGCCTCCTGGCACTCCACGGTTACACCACCGAGTTCACAGTCACACAGGGATACCCTACAATGTGCACAAGACTTGGCTGTACATGGGTACCTGGCACTGAAGATCACATTTTGAGCAGTAAATTACCTTCACTCCAGGCTCACAGAGTTGGTGATCTTTTGTTGATGTTCAACACCAAGTAAAACTCCCATGTGGTATTTATAAATCAGGTTGGCTCCAGACAAAAACTATAAAGCAGTCCTAAAACTGTCATTGTTGATCCCTGTTCACCCTCATGGTATGTCCCTGGGCCCTCATCATCAGGCACCCCATGACCATATTTGGTAAATGCTCTTTGTCTTCCATGGCCATAATATCTACAGTGTCCCCTGCAGAGGCTCACCACCCCAGACTCTGCCCATGCCTCACCACAAAAACTTACCTGCTTAATATCCCACTGGTAGAATCACAGATCAAACTATTTATGGAAGATCTACTCTCATCCTCATTAATTAATAGAAAAACCATGGTGTTGTGGCCCACGGGGGTGATGCCAGATGCTGGGTAACATCAGAGCCAGGTCCCGAGGCCAGACCCCCTGGCTTCCAGGCCAGAGCTGTTTTGACTACACAGCACTGCCTTAGAGGAGAGGAGAGGCACCTAGACCAGAACCATGACAAACAATAGCTTAGTGTACTCTTGCTCTAAAGTAATATTTGCTTTAACAGGGACCTTTAGCTAAATGGAATGAGCAATGCTTAATTTTAAAACCACAGTCAGGACTAGTGGGCAGATATTTGGGTTGAATAAGAGGCTTTTTGCCTCCCCCAAATTATTTCACTTAGGTGACCACCTACACTACCAGGAAATGTTCTTCAGACAAAGGAAAATGTGACCTATGTCTCCATTCATCTGTCTTTTCAATAAACATCTGTTGAGTATCTGATATGTACCAGAAATATTGCTATGGGGATTGAAAAGATGGCTCCTCCCCACATTATTTTCATTCTAATTGCCAGGTACAGCACTCAGCACTTTATTTGTCTTACCTGGTCAGTTCTGTATCCTCCATTGTATAGGTAGGGAAACAAATGCTAAGAGAAGTTAAGGGAATGCCTGATGTCTTGAAGTTAGTAAGTTGCCGGAGCTGGGATTCAAACCCAGCCCAATGTCCCTCAGAGCCTGTGCCTTTGTCCCCTGCCTGGTGCCCTTCTCCACAGGTGCACAGCTGACCCATGTTAGGGGAGTGTCAAGAAACTCAAACAAGAAAAAGCATGTGAGTGCTTGGCAATGAGTAAATGTTTTATCTTTTTATAGCTGGACAGGGCAAACTGTCTTATAAATCTTTTGTTTAGTTTGGAGCTCAATGACACTTTGGTTTGCAATGTCAATATTAAGATATAGATCAGAGAAATTTTTACTCTGAACTGATTATTTTGTTAAAACTGCAATTTTCCATGGATATAAAAAAAGAAAAAATCTAGAGATTTTCTAGTTTCTACAGTCTGACCAGGTTATATTTTCTGTGCCAACACTCCCAGTCATCCACCCGACCTTTTTGTCTCTATTTATCAGAGGCAGGGCCATCATATTCAGTCCTCATTTATATCACACACTGTGCAGGGATGGTGTTCAATAAAACAGTGACAACTGCCTGGCTAAGAACCATGAGAAGGGAGCATCAAGCACCCCTTTTTTTTTGCTTGGAACAAGGGGTTTGTAAACTTCAGTGTAATAAAAATTCAGCATTTCCTCTGGGATTGGGATTGCATTCCCTCTGCTCAGGTGACTACTGAGTCACTGAATGCCATTTCAGAGGCATGGGGCCTAGAGCAGCACCATCCGACAGAACTTTCTGTGCTGATGGAAATGGTCTGTGTCTTCTCACCAAGCAGAGCAGTCACGAGGCACATGTGGTGGTTGAGTATTTGAAATGGAGTTGTATGGCTGAGACGTTGGATTTTTTATCTTATTTAATTTTAATAAATGTGAATAGCCACATGTAGCTGCTGGCCACCATGTTAGACAACACAGGTTCTAGAGGAATTGATAGCAGGAAAGTTGATTTATGGAGGACAGAGTGAGGGCTCAGTAAGTTAACACTGTAGTTTGGTAACAGATCCTAACTCCCCAGAAGCACTACCACTAAGAAGTCCTGAGCCATGTTGGAGACGAGTTTGCCAATGATCTTTCTCACTCACTCCAGGCTCCCTCCTAGTAGGATCCAGACCACCATCAGGAACCAGAGAATGAGAAAAAGTAAAGGGGCTTTAGAACCTCTGAGCCATCTTTGCAAAGGATGAGAAAATTGGAGTTCAAAGATGAAGCCACCAGCCCTTGGTCACATAATGACCTAATTATGGAAGCCTCTTGATACTCAATCCACTCTCTTTCAACCTAACTTAGCTGACACCTCTCAGCTCTCATCCCTAATAAACTATGACCAGATAAGGTTTTGGGGACAATGAAAACATATAAAAGATGCCTAGAGAAGAATGTAGGGACAAGTATCCTCATCAGGAGTAACCATCCCATCAGAAATGGGCCACTGCCACTTGCAGTTATTACAACCAGGCAAAAATATGTTACCCGACTGTTCACTTTTCTCAAAAGGAGTAAGAAATCAGTTTTGCAACTTCTGGGTTAACCTATTTCTCCTCACCCTCAAAACTCTCCCCCACTTACCAACTACCAGACTATACTAGTGGCTGCAACTGCATCCAACCCCAAGCTAGCCAGCAACATTACTACAAAGACTAAGAGAACAAAAGACTACAAATTACTCATTGTTTTCAGACTCTCAAATACTTATAGTACTGTCTATTAATGATAATAGCATAATGACCTATGTCACTTTGAAAAGAAATATTTTGCTGAGCATGAGGCAAACACTTTGCTAAGGATTTTATAGAAAATATTATGGTACTTTAATCTCTAAAATACCCCCATGAGATAGCACATATTCTTCCCAGTTTAAAGGTAATAGGCTACTGAGTTTAAGTCTCTTGCTCAAGAACACACTGGAGAAAGTTGTGAAATATGGATTCAAATGGAAATTGGGCTCCAAAGCCCAATCACTTCCCATCACATCCTAACCCCTTCTCACTGCATCAATGACACCCATTAAGGCTCCTTATTGTTTCCAACAGATGGGTTCTGGGTGGCTTGCTATGGAATCATCATCTGGCCCTTTTTGTTTTCTATCCTAAACTATAGTTTCATCATTAACAAGTAAAATATTCCATTGCCGTTATTGAGGAAAATAATTGAGCTATTTTTGCTAAATCAAAATAACAGCAAAATAAATTTTAATATTTTCAGTGACAAAGCAATTTGAAAGCAGCCCCCATCCAAATTTACTCCATTTCTGATACCTATCAATAGTGGATCAGCTGTATGAGTCTACATATCTTCTTTCTAAAATTGTTGTCTCTAAATATTTAAAGTACAGAACCCTTAGCTGGAAAATTAATTTCTAAACTAAACAGAAAAGATAAAGGGAGTGTGGAGACAATGAATGTGCTATCCCAAACTCCTTCAATTGTTTTCTCTATCTAAAGTAAAAACTCAATGTGCCTATTTATATCAGTCATAACTCTCTTCTATTTGAGATGCCACATCGACAGTGATTAATGGGTAGAGTCTAGGGTTTCTACACGATGGTAAATTGATATATAGTTCTCAGCAAATTCCTTTTGAGCTCATGATTTTCCTGTAAATGTGCCCCAGAACAGCTGCCACATTCCTAAATTCTAGGCACAACTTATGCTCATGCTTTAATATTTGATTATTGTGTAAGAGCTTTATGTAAAACTCCCAAAATGGTGATAAAATGATTGAAGTTCTTTACTCCATTCCTGGCTGCTTAGTACTTTCAGCTTTATGTTAGCAGTCTTTCTGATAAAAGTTAATTTTGTTTTCTTTCTATCAGCTGTGTTAATAAACAAATTCAGTATTGTTGAGAAAATAGGACTATGTGGCACAATTAGCTAATATCCAATCCTTTTTCTTGTAAATTATGTTTAAATAAATGACAGTAAACATGAGTCTTGAGGTTTTAATCTGCCTCCCAAAGGCTGGTTTAAAAAGTATAAACTCAGCACAATCAGCCCTGCTCAGTCTAAAGACCAAGAGCAGGGGGCTAAGTGAAATGTATACTGGAGTTGGCAATAAAGTGGGGATGAGGAATGAAAAAGTCAGGGGAAGACATGTGATAGAAAAAGAGGAGGCCAAGCAGTGTACGCTAGAGGTGGAGAAGGAGAGTGTGTTTGGAAAAGTTCTGATGAGTATCTCTACCTATTTTATGATGACCACCAAGGATTTCAAGCAATGATTTGTTGCCCAATTCTTAGCTCCTGAGCACATTCAAGTTGAGGTAGAAAACTTTTCTCCCATAGGATAATCAAAGATCAAAGAGCACTAACTTAGCCCCTCCCCCCCCAAAAAAGCCATGAAAGATTAGAGCATGTGCACATAAACATAACCTGGATCAAGAGCAGAGTTATAGCCCAGCTCTTATTCCCAGGTATAAGACCCAAACCTCTTCTCCAAGTTCCTTTTTTTATTCTTGAAGTAGCTTAAAACATAACAGCAAAATTCTTAGACACTCTCCTTATCAGGAAGTGGGGTCTCTGTCTCCTCGTCTTGAAACTGGGTGGGCTTTGTTACTGCTGCAACCAAGATGGGACAATGGGAGTGAGGCTGTATGACTTCCACGGTTGGTGGCTTGTCTGGAGTACATATACATGGGACCACAAGCAACATGTACAGTGTCTGAAAGCCCTGTGACTGCCAGGCTATGAGGAAGCCAAGCCACATGGAGAGGTCACATGGGGTCATTCTTCTATTTACTAGCCATGTGAGTGGAGAAGTCTTCCAGCCCTAGTGTCAAGTCTCCCCTGGCCTTCAAGTCTTCACAGCGGGAGTAGAACCCTGCTGTGTCCTCACTGATTTCTTGACCTTAGAGCCCCCCCCCCCGCCCCGAGCATAAGAAAATGGTTGTTCTCAACTGCTAAGTTTTGATCATTTGTTACACAGCAGTAGTCTCTAAAACAATCCTTTTGCTCCATTCCCACCTCTGATCATTCTCTGTGGAAGCGCCAATCTTCAAACAAGTAGTTTCTACTTGTTTCTAGCCCATAAACTCTTTAATCAAATGAAAATTTCTGCATAAGCAATGGCTGACAGAAGTTCAAAGGTCCCTCAGCACACAACCTGACAACCACCTTCTTCCAGAAAATAAACATGTGGCTCTCCTTTCATCAACGTTCCGCTTCTCTTGAAAGTCTTCCCAGATTAATCATAAAGAAGCTGATGGCCTGTAATTGCCTGTCTGTCACCCATCCCCTACCACCACCACCAATAAACACTGACGTGTATGTGTTGAGCAACTACACATCATAAAAGATAGAAGAGAAATGTGAGTCATGATGCCTCCCTCAAAAGATCCTAATCCTGGTTGGAAGGCAGGGTCAGCTCTCCAACTAGCATTATAGAACAAAATAATAAAGATAGGGAGATCCGTGCTCTCCACTACACTGTACATAATAAAGAGATAGAAAATCCTAGTTCTGTGTTTACAAGGTATTTTTGCTCCATGCACCTCCATATAATATATCTGACTTAAAATAATATTCAATAACCTATTCATATATTTAATAAGTATTTACTGAATTCTTGGCATGTGCCAGGCCCTCTGCTAAGCTCTAGGGACACAATCCATGCCCTTTCAAACTTACATTCTAGTGGGAGACACACACAACAAAAGTGGAAACATTTAAAAAGTGTGACTTCTGAAAGAAAAGGACATAAGGAGAATAATGCAATATGGACAGTAAGTGGAAGGGGGTTGGCTACTTTGGTTAGGGTGCTCGGAAAAGACCCAGAAAAATAAATGAGGTGGTAATATTTGAAGTAAGTTTTAAAGATAAGAAGCCAACTGGGAGAAGATACGGGTAATAGGATTTCAGGTGACAGACTAGCACTTACAAAAGCCACCAGGCAGGAAAATTCACTTCATGTTCCAGGAACATAAAGACACATCCAGCCAGAGAATCAGAGGAGAAAGGAGGAAGGTGTGGAGCTGTGAGAGGAAGGGTTAGTAGGTGTCATGACACCAAGCACGCAAGTCCTCTGAAAATTGTAAAATGACCTCGTCTGGCTTCTTTGTGTCTCTCAAACCATAAGCTATCCAAGGGCAAAAGAAATCTAAACAGCAACTCTATCCTGTGCTAATAGTTACTTAATTACTATCACCATCATAGTAAAGTTTATATTGATTATGTGCTGCTTTGAATACATGGTTTGGAGAACACTGCTGTACTCTTTCTTTGCTTTTTGAGTAAAAACCATCCTTAGGACAGAAAGAAAAATAAAGAGATAATAACAGTATCGGCCATTCATAACAGGGCTTATGCACCTTACTAATACATGTCTTGAGAAAGAATTTTCCAATGCCTGTATCACGTTTTTGTACATCAGAAGGACTTAAATAGTTCTCCCACAGTGAAGCAAAAATGTGAAATAGAAGGGTGTTGGGGAACATAGTCTCATCTCTACCCCAGGGACTGGGAGAAGGAAAAGGAAGGGAAAGAGCAAAGTGGTCAGAAGTGTGCCTTAAGGAGGACTATGTAGGAATGGGGGATGGGGTGGGGAGAGCGCATTGGAATAAAGGACTCTGATCCTGTTCCTGGGTAGGGCTCTAGAAAAACATGACCATGCCCTGGCCGGTAGGCTCAGCGGTAGAGCGTCGGCCTGGCGTGCGGGGGACCCAGGTTCGATTCCCGGCCAGGGCACATAGGAGAAGCGCCCATTTGCTTCTCCACCCCCCCTCCTTCCTCTCTGTCTCTCTCTTCCCCTCCCGCAGCCAAGGCTCCATTGGAGCAAAGATGGCCCGGGCGCTGGGGATGGCTCCTTGGCCTCAGCCCCAGGCGCTAGAGTGGCTCTGGTCGTGGCAGAGCCACGCCCTAGAGGGGCAGAGCATCGCCCCCTGGTGGGCAGAGCTTCGCCCCTGGTGGGCGTGCCGGGTGGATCCCGGTCGGGAGCATGCGGGAGTCTGTCTGACTGTCTCTCCCCGTTTCTAGCTGCAGAAAAATACAAAAAAAAAAAGAAAGAAAAACATGACCTCTCAGACTGCCCCATTTAGAGGCAGTTAGGCAGAAAGAGACCTTGGAGTGTAGTTTTTCTGAGCACCTCTTGGAACCCAATGGGAACCACTGTGGTAGGGCTGGGGCTCTGAAGTTTCACCATTCCCTAGGGGAGTGGGGAGGAAGGAGAGGCTGAGATGAGAGCCAGTATGCCAGCCTGGTGAGGAATGAGATGGTGCCCCAGCAAAGGCTGGGTGTGGAAAGCCCATCCAGGGGCATCCAGCCTCTGTTCCTGAAGCGAGACAGGGATTCAGAGGGCCCGTGACACACTAGTGAGAAGGGGATGATGCTCAGATAGCCAGGAAGACTGCCAGTTCCTGGCCCATCCCCAAAGGCCCCAGATTCTGTTACACCAGCTCAGATCTCAGCCAAGGATGCCAGCAGGCCACACAGCAAGTGGGAGGACAGATGAAGCAGTGGACACCAGCCAGAGCTCTGGACGTCCTTCCCACCGCAAGGCTGCCTAAACCCACACACACCGTCCCTCACACACTCACATCTCCTGTGGGAGAGGAGCCTGGGAAAGCCTGAACAATGAGCGGTCTGAAAGTCTGAGCACTTTTTTCTAGAGACAGAGTATTATCTAAAATCAATACATCAGGCTAAGATTTAAAGCAACTTAGACATTTAATTAATTTTCCTTCTAAACAGCAAGAGTTTGCTCAGAAAGAAGATCACATTAGTTAAAATCAGAATTAAGGAGCTCTCTGTTCTCTGCCTATCCAGATGTAGTGGGAGTGAAATTTATGAGTCACCATAAGTGCTTTACAAATATCATCTCATTTAATCCTCAGAATAGCCATGAGAAGGAGTCGCTTTGTCTCTGTTCCCCATTTTATGAGAAAAGTGTCAGGTTTAACATCCTGCCCAAGCTCACACAGCTCCCGAGCGACAGAGCCACCAAAGGCTTGCGTTGCTTGACCACTGCAGACATTGAGTCCCCTTCCTAATAACATGACAGCAACCATCACAAGTTTATGTTTATTTATTTCAAAACACTCAAATGAAATTAATCCTAAATGTGAGTAAAATTAAACCTAAATGTTGATAAATATATTCCCACCATAGTTCTAAGAAATTACCTGGACATTTTCCACCTTTGCTACATAAAACTCTCAACATAGACACAGAACTTATCCCACACCATTTACCCAACCACCCCAGGAGAAACTTACTGGCTCTGAATAACAATGGCCATGTTTATTGTCTGCCTAAAGATTCCCCAAGGCAAATTATATAAAAAGGGATTAATATTTTTAACTCACTAACTTCATAAAATAGTAAAATTCTAAGAGTAACTATTTCTTTGGGGCTGAGTATTTTTATCCCAGTGAAGGACCTGGGAGAAAGTCGGCTTTCTTTTGTTTTTCCTATCTTCCTTGAAGTTTTCTCCATTCATGGAGAGATCCACCTGCACAACTGGTAAAACACCAACATGACTACAATTAGTTATATCTTCAAAATAATGAGAGGAAAGTGATTACTCCATTATTCCCAGCTTGCAAGGAGAGCAACTATGCCACTAAGAAGTTAGAGGAAAAGGCGACCATAGAAGACTCTGACCCTAATCAGTTATTTTGCTCCCATTACCCCATACTGTATTTCTTTTATAAGGAGACGTATTTGCACAGCCACTTGAAAGAGCAGTCCAGAAAACATGGAAAATCAGTCAATACTTTTCTGGAAAGCCTTACTCCATCTGGATGTTTGGGTTGTCTCAAATATTTGAATGTAGTGTCTGTGTTTTAATTCAATTCATCTGTTTGTCTTTTTTATTCATTTCTGGATCAACTGTCCAGGGACAATGAGTGATTTGTATTATTGCCAAAAAAAGCCCAGAAATTTTCCCCAAACCATCCAACTCTTTGATAACCAGTTCAAACCCTGCGTGTTTTGTGTATTGGCACAGGTACTTATAGCAAAGGATTCTGTCACCTGGAATTCTGTTACTGGCCCTAGCAAATCATAATAGTCATTATAATATCTCCAGCAATGACTGAAGCATGCCAACATCTTAAGGAACATACTGAATCATTTAAAAACAAGTTTTTCTATTAACTTCATGTTAATTATCCTGGTTACTTCAAAATAAGTAATCCACTGTATAATAACAGCTTGATGTTTGCATATATTTATCTATTTGCCAAAGGCTATAGCATTATTTTAAATTTTATATAGCCCTTACCACAAATCCTGGCTGGTTTATCCAATACTTCTCACGGATGAAGAAACTGAGGTGAACCTAGAGGTGGAGTTGTTAGCTTCAGCCTTGGTGGCTATTGAGTTATGATACCAAGATTTAAACCCACCTCACTGTGATTCCAAAACCATGCTTTTATTATCTGTGATACTGTACAGTTTCAGGTATTAAATGCATGTGTAATTCATCTAAAAACCAATTTAATAAATACAGTCACCTTCTTCCCCTTGCCGCTGAGCTCAAACACACAAAATTTTCATGCTACCATTAGCTTTATTTACTCCCAGAAACACTTCCCTGACTGTATTCCTAATGACTGGTGTAGCCTCATTTTATTATATTATGGATTCAAAAATCCTCAGGATTTTTAAAGACAAACATACTCTGATATTACATCATTGGACCCACAAGCAGAAGTTCAAACATCAGATCTATTTTCATTTAAATTTATTGTTCTTCCAACTTTAAAGGGAAAGCATCCTTTGCATTCAATTGCTCTGTGTCTTCTATCGGCCCCAAAAGGTACTGATACTTAATGGTACCAGAGCCTTTCATTTTCTGAAGAGGAGAGTAGTTACAGGAGAAAAGAGAAACTAGGAAGGACTTAGGAGACAGGAAGACTTCACAGAATCAGGCACAGAGCAGTACACATTTGGGGAAAAGAAACACAATGTACCTTTTATATTTTGCATGAAGCCTAATCATTTCTCCCACTTGCCGGAAACCAGAATCCAAAGGGGCCAAAATTAATAGCCTATTCTTGTAAAACTCAGAAAGCTAAGGATACAAGACAATTTAGAGATAGTTTAATTGTTTTGTTTTGTTTTGTTTAGAAAAAAGCTGAGGAACTTTATTTTGGAACAAATTACATTGAATTACTTCAATCTTGCTTTAGATCTCAACGTAACAAATGACCCTGATACAACGACCCTTCAGAAGATTGAACTACAACCTGCCAATTATAAGCATCTCCTAATTCACAAGGAAATTCTAGATTCTTTTCTTTTAGGTGCTTGACTACAGTTAACGAGTTAAGGTTTAATTTGTCCATCTTGTTTTTATACTTCTAGAGAAAAATGGAACCATAGCCTCAATTAATTTCATGTACTTTTCTTTCTTCTACCTAATTTCTTTTTTTTTTTTTATTATTATTATTTTTTTATTTATTTTTTTAATTTTTCTGAAGCTGGAAACAGGGAGAGACAGCCAGACAGACTCCCGCATGTGCCCGACCGGGATCCACCCAGCACGCCGACCAGGGGCGACGCTCTGCTCACCAGGGGGCGATGCTCTGCCCATCCTGGGCGTCGCCATGTTGCGACCAGAGCCACTCTAGCACCTGAGGCAGAGGCCACAGAGCCATCCCCAGTGCCCGGGCCATCTTTGCTCCAATGGAGCCTTGGCTGCGGGAGGGGAAGAGAGAGACAGAGAGGAAAGCGCGGCGGAGGGGTGGAGAAGCAAATGGGCGCTTCTCCTGTGTGCCCTGGCCGGGAATCGAACCCGGGTCCTCTGCACGCTAGGCCGACGCTCTACCGCTGAGCCAACCGGCCAGGGCCCCTAATTTCTTGACAGTTACAATTCTCCCCTTTGGAAATTAAGGAGAAGGGGTTATGTGCCCACAGAACATTTCATGCTGACAGCCCTCATCTCTCACACACACACAAAGACCCACTTTAAGACTAATCTCCTCAAAGAAATATTCCACGTCAAAGCTTCAGCACTGAGCAGTCCCCGGCTCTCTTCTCCATATCAACTCTATGTCACTTGTGGCATATTGTTTATCACTTGCTTTTGTGTTCTTTAGATAGTTCTCGCATATTGATTTGCCTCCCAAGATAAAGGATAGAAATAACAGTCATAAAAAAAATCTATTCATTGAGTATTTTTATGGATCCAAACATACACACTATTGAAATAGATGTTGTCCATCCAAAGAGAAATCCACTTTAAAAAATAAAATGTATACACAAAGACAGGCAACTTCAGCCTGGGATTATTATGAAATTTTTCCCTAGAATAATCAGGTACATATTTAAGTTAAAGATCAGTGAAAGAATTGCTTTTAGAGAGAGAAAAAAAGGAAGTAATCTAGAACCTGTTTCTGTTATTACAAACAAAGCAGCCACTGGTCATTCAACACGCCAGGCAGACAGTGTAAACCAATTTTAACCATTTTCTTAATGCTCTGTTTTAAGTGTAATAAATACTGACAAGAAGAAATAACTATGAAACACAATGGATGCTTCTTATGAGAACCGAGTTGTAATCAAATTACATTAAATCCAGGTCAGGAGTCATTCCGGGGACAGCCAGCTCTCACCTCCCTAAGATCATAATATTACCACTTGGAGATGGACCCACCCACACAAATCCAAATCCAAGCTGCCCATGTGCCTCTGGCACACGTGTTCCAAAATCCCCCCTTAGTTAAGATGCAAGAAGAGGGAAGATGAAGTTTGGATTTTAGCACAGTCATTTGGTTTCAGGCAAACCCACATCTAGCCACTGGCAGTATAATCCTTATGCTACCTGGCTGATCACAGTATGTGTCTCCATCTGCAAATGGTCGATCTGGGTATTAATCAATCAAACATTTGGTTTACCTAAAGTAGAAGGTGTCCTGATCTTTTTACTGCTAAAATGTGAAGTGCCCACAGTAATACCCACAGTGGTATCTGGCAGCTGCAATTTAAAAACTGATTGACAACCACTGAAAACACCACAAAAAGCAAATGCTCAACCTCTCTGAGTTCTGGGGAGAATTCTCCCCATAGATTTATCCCATTTAGTGTGTGAAATAAGTATAATTATTTCACAGATGAGAGACCAGAGTCTTAGTGTACCTCACCCAACACTGTCCAGCCCATGCCTGTCTACTTGACTTCAAATCCTGTTCTCTGAACCACTGCACTCCTTCAGGGCAAAAACCAGACTTCTTAAATTTTTTAATCTTATTTTTAGTTCCCCTAACACAGTTCTAATCCTAGAACTTAACAAATTCTTATAGTGTATGTTACTGTATTCTCCAAAGTAACACACTTCTTTCTCAGTGGAAAACATCAGCTGTATTTGCAGAAGTCATTGCAGTTCTAGGCTTGCATAATAACCGTGTACAATAGGTTAGTAATGATAGTTGATAGGAAAATACAGAATCAAAAACCGTGGGCAACATGAATTTCACCATGCAAGAGAAGGAGTAAGCTTTGAAATATATATAAAAAAAATTTTGTTTTAAAAAGCAATTACCAAGAAAAAATATTTTAATGGGTCTTTCCAGCATTCATTCCTTGCATATATTACATTACAACTTAGTGATGAGACGAGCCTACACGGCACTGAAATACTACAGGATAGGGAAAGGCAGACAAATGAAGAGTTCCATTGTCTATGATATTTAAATGGGTGGGGTTTAAGGTAAATGCTGGGGAGGATGTCCTAATATTAACATTAATTTAAATAATAAATGCTAATATTAAAAGAAAAACACTGTTGTCTGACCTGTGGTGGCACAGTGGATAGAGAGCATTGACCTGGAACACTGGGGTTGCCAGTCTGAAACCCTGGCCTGCCTGGTCAAGGTGCATATGAGGAGCAGCTATTATGAGTTGATGCTTCCTGCTCTCCACCCTTTCTCCCTCCCCTCTCTCAAAAATCAATAAATAAAATCTAAAAAGTAAACAAAGACTCTTTCCTATTTCATAGCAATGAATTCATAATTTGCTTTTTAACACATTACAGAGAGACAAGAACCTGAAAAGTCAAAGACTCCTGATTACCTAAAAGCAACTTTATGTTCCAGGAAGTACAGAAACTAATATAGTCACTGCTTCCACATAAAGGGATTGATTCAGAATGTTCAGTGAATAGCTAAAGCTTGTACCAGATACCTGTAACATTTCAAATTCAGAAAAATAAGGGGAAAGAACCCAGCAAACTAGAAATCTCAAAGGACATGATTCCATAAAGAATTAATAATGTTAGACTGTGTATTTGAAAAACACAAGTTCAGAATGAGAAGCAGGCTATCATAGGCTTGACTCATATTTTTAAAGCACAAAAAAGGAAAATTCTTTGAAAATTACTCACCAAAACAGAAATAAAATTATATTTTCAAAATGGAAATGATCAGCTAGTACGTGATCTGAATATTAGAAAATGAACCACAGCAGCAATATTATTGGTAATTAACAACAATACCACTTTTAATTTGTCAGAATCACTGCTGCTCATCTCATGTATTATAATAAGAAACTGGTAAGTTAATCAGGAAAAGATTATTAACTGATTTACTCAGAATAAAATATAATAATAAAAAGCAGAAGTTGCCTGACCAGGCAGTGGCCCAGTGGATAGAGCATTGGACTGGGATGCAAAGACCCAGGTTCAAAATCCTGAGGTCACTGGCTTGAGCGCAGACTCATCCTGCTTGAGTATGGGCTCACCAGCTTGAGCACGGGGTCACTGGCTTGAGCATGAGATCAGAGACATGACCCCATGATCACTCACTTGAGCCCTAAGATCAGTGGCTTGAAGCCTGAGGTCACTGGCTTGAGCAAGGGGTCACTCACTCTGCTGTAGCCCCCCATTCAAAGCACATATGAGAAGGCAATCAATGAACAACTAAGGAGTTACAACAAAGAATTGATGCTTCTCATCTCTCTCTCTCTTCCTCTCTGTCAAAAGAAAGAGAGAGAGAGAGAGAGAGAGAGAAAGGAAGGAAGGAAGGAAGGAAGGAAGGAAGGAAGGAAGGAAGGAAGGAAGGGAAGAAGGAAAGCAGAACCCAATATTGTAACTGTACCATTTGAAAAAAATGGGCACTGGAATCACAACAAAGATGTCAGCATCACTTTGATACAGAGTTTAGGTCTACAGCCACTATGGAGGAGAATTTGGTAATAAATAACAAATGTGTATATATCTTTTGAGGTAGCCATTGTACTTTTATGAATTTATCCTACAGATACAGTGAAATGTATCAAATTGTATGTTCCAGATAGTTCATGGAGCATTGTTTATAATAACAAAAAACAAGACATTGGTAAGTAAAAGACACTGAAGGAGACACAAAGAAATAGAAAGATATTCTGTGTTCATGAAGCAGAAGAATCCACATGGTTAAAAATGGCCATATTACCCAAAGCAATATACAGATATAATGTAATCCCTATCAAAATCCCAATGGTATTTTTAAAGAAATAAAATAAAAAAAAAATTGTATAGAACCCCAAATAGCCAAAGCAATCCTGAGAGAAAAAAAAAACAAAGCTGGAGGTATCACACTTCCTCACTTTAAATAATACTACAAACTGACAATAATCAAAACAACATGATATTGGCAGAAAAACAGACACACCAACCAATGGAACAGAATAGAAAGCCCTGAAATAAACTCACATGGATATGGATAAATAATTTTCAACAAAGGAGCCAAAAACATACAATGCAGAAAAGCAAGCTTCTTCAATAAATGGTGCTGGGAAAATTTGAAAGCCACATGCAAAAAACTAACTAGATTGCTATTTGTCATTATACACAAAAAATTAACTAAAAATGGATCAAACACCTAAATATAAGACCTAAAACAATAAAACACAGAGAAAAGAATATAGGTACTAATCTTACAGACCTTGGTCTTAGAGAGGATTTTATGAATTTGACATCAAAACCAGGGAAGTAAAGCAAAAATAAATTAATGAATGGGACTTTATCAAAACTAAAAAGCTTCTGCACGGTGAAAGAAACTATCAACAAAACAAAAAGTCAACCAACTGAATGGGAGAAGATATTTGCAAACAACACCTCTGATAAAAGTTTAATACCCAAAATATTTTTTAAACTCATACAATTTAACAACAACAAAAATTCAATTTAAAAATAGGCAGAGGACCTGAGCAGACACTTCTCCCAAGTAGACATACAAATAGCCAATTGATATATGAAAAGATGTTTAATATCACTAGCTATTAGAGAAATACAAAATCAAAACCACAATCAGATACCACCTTGCACCTGTTAGGATGGCTATTATTAACAAGACAAAGAATAACAAATGTTAGAGAGGTTGAAAAGAAAAAGAAACCCTCATTCACTGCTGGTGGGGATGTAAATCAGTACAGCCAGTATGAAAATAATAGAGAAGTTCCTCCAAAACATAAGAATAGAGCTACCATATGCCCACAATCCCTCTTCTGGTATCCACCTGAAAAATGTGAAAACATTTATTCATAAAGCTATATGTATCCCTATGCTCATTGCAGCATTACTTATAGTGGCCAAGACATGGAAAAAACTGAGGTATCCTCTGGATGATTGTATAAAATGATTTAGTAAATGGAATACTACTCAGCCACAAGAAAAGATGAAATATTGCCATTTATGATAATGTGGACAGATCTTTGAATATCATGCTAAGTAAAATAAGTCAGACAGGAAAAGTCAAGAATCATCTGATTTCACTCATATGTAGGATATAAAACTGAAAGCAACAAATAAACAAGAATAAGAAACAAGTGAAAACTCACAGACACAGACAGACAACACTGTGTGGTGACCAGAGGTGATGAAAGGAGATTTGACTTTGGGTGATAAACATACAATGCAATAAACAGATGATGTATTTTTAAATTGTACACTTGAAAACTACATAATTTTACTAGCCAATGTCAGCTCAATAAAATTTTTATAGAGCATTGTTTGTAAAAATCAAAAAGAATAATCAAAAATAGGAATGTGGTGAGATGATTATTTGTGTATTTATACAAATGAGTACCATGGAGACACAAAAGAAAAAGGAGAAATTATATATTAATACATATAGCCTTCAAGATACTTGATTAAGCAGAAAAGAGGTAAGGTACAAAAAAGTATATATATCATACTACCATTTATGTGAAAAATAAACTTACATATAATCATATATATATATTTTATATATATATAAAATCTTTCCCTCTTATGTTTTTCTTAGAGATATATATCTCTGAAAGAGTACAAAAAAAAACCTAGTAATGTCTTTCAAATCTGAGGAAAGGAAGTATGCTTAGTTCCTTATGTTCCTTCTATGTTATGTTAGAAGGGAGATTTTTCACTCTAAATTCTTTTGTAGGTTTTGAATTTTGTCCATGTGAATATATTATTCTCTGATTTAAAAAATAACATAATTAAAACTACAAAAGAGAGTTTTAAAGATTGTATGCATTCAAAGTTACAAACAAGTATAAATCAAACTGATACTTTGTGTATTTCTGCTTCCAGCTTTTATGGAATAACATAACAGACTACCCCCCCCCCAACAGAAAATACTTCTAAAACTGGATAAAAAGCATGAGGAAACAGTTTTTAGACAGTTCAGGACTGTGGTCCTTGAGAAAAGAAAAACTCACAAGGTAAGCTCCATGATTAGCCACCTCTCTGATTAAAGGATCTTTTCTTGAACATGATATGGAGAGCTGGAGTCAAGCAGAACATGACATGCATTTTGAGCTGAAGGGGTAGAGATCAGGTTTCAGAGCAACTGGAGTGCCTTGCATCTATAAGGCAGGTCACTAAAGAGTAAAGACTTATGTGGACAGAAATTCCTAAAAGTCTAAGTGGGAGTTCTCCATATGTCTGTGACGGTGATCTGGGCCATACCTTTGTAGGACAAGAACATCTGAAGCCAGCAGATGGCAAATGTTATGGGGTTGAAAAAATCAGCAATACTAGTAGTCAAGTAGTGCTGGAGGAAAGACAGTACTGGACATCGCTGGATTTTGGGCCCCAAGAAAGTAAGAAATATCATTAATACTTCATTAACATCTCTGGCAGCCACCTCAGACACAGGAAGTTAGTGCATTCTACAAGTAAAGGCCTGTCTGAGAGTAAGTCCTAAGATCCTAACAAAGTCTAAAATAAAGCCTGTCTTCAAGGAAGACAGCATCTGTTAGATTAAATACTGCTAAATTGAAAAATCATAGGAAGTGCCTTGGACTTCCCAGAGAGTTGCACTAACAAAGCATAAAACCATGTTGAAAGAGGTCAACCAAAAATTCAACAGAATGCAAAAATAAGAATCAACATTCTTCACGAGAGGATAACAGAATCCAGAGGTTTTACAACATAATAGTCAAAATTTCCAGTCGTTAATAAAAGATCACTAGACAAACAAAAAACATTGATACATAGACAAGCAACAGGCTATATATAGACTGAATGTATCTCAACATAATGAAGGCCATATATAACAAGCTAACAACTTATATTATATTCAACAATGAAACACTGAAAGCTTTTTCTCTAAGGTCAGGAACAAGATAGGGATGCCCACTCTTATCAGTTTTATTCTACATAATATTAAAAGTACTAAGCAGAATAATTAGACAAGAATAAAAATAAAATAAATGTCATCCAAATCAGAAAGGAAAAAGTAAAATTGTTTCTACTTGCAGAAACATTATATTATATATAAAAAACCCTAGAGATTATCACAAAAGTGTTAAGACCTAATAAATAATTTTAATAAAATTTCAAGATATTAGACCAACAAACAAAAATCAGCTGTGTTTCTATACATCAACAACTATCAAAAATAGAAATTAAGAAAGCAATCCCATTTACAAAAACATCAAAAAGAATAAAATACTTAAGAATAAATTTAACCAAGGAAGTAGAAGATCTGTACACTGAAAACTGTAAGACATTAATGAAAGAAATTGAAGAAGACACAAATAAAGGGAAAAATATTATGTGCTCACGATTTGAAGAATTATTACTTTAAAATGTCCATACTACCCAAAGCAATAAACAGATTAAATGCAATCCCTATCAAAATTCCAATGGCATTTTTCACAGATATTTTTAAAATGCTAAAATTGGTATGGAATCACAAAAAAAAACCTGAATAGCCACAGCAATCCTGAGAAAGAACAACAAAGCTGGAGGCATCTCATGTCCTTTTTTCAAAGTATTGTATATTACAAAGCTAAACTATTCAAAACAGTGTGATACATAAAAACAGACACATACACCAATGGAATAAAATCAAAAACACAGAAATAAACCCATGCATATTAACTTTTAATAAAAGGGCCAAAAATAGGCAATGAGAAAGGAATAGTTTCTTTAATAAATAATGTTAAGAAAACTGAATGGCCAAATGCAAAAGAATGAAACTGGACTCCTACCTTAGCCCATAAATGAAAATCAACTCAAAATGGACTAAAGACTTGAACATAAGGCCTGAAACCGTAAAACACCTGGAAGAAAATGAAGTGAGTAAGTTTTGGTTTTAGTCTTGGCAATAACTTTTTGAATTTGACCAACAAGAAAAGAAGCAAAGCAAAAATAAGTAGGATTACATTAAACTAAAAAAGCTCTGGACAGCAAATAAAACCATCAACAAAATGATAAAAAGCAACCTATGTAATGGGAGAAAATATTTGCAAACCACATATCTGATAAGAGGTTAATATCCAAAATATATATAAGAAATATACATACATACAAATAATAGCAAAAAGCAAACAAACCCAAATTACATAATTTAAAAATAGGCAAAGAATCTAAATAGACACTTTTCCAAAGAAGGTATACAAATAGCCAATAGTCATATGAAAAAGTTTCACTATCACTAATCATCAGAGAAATGCAAATCTAACCAAAATGAGATATCACCTCACATCTTTAAGAATGTCTATTTACCGAAAAGACTAGAGATAACTGGCCCTGGCCAGTCAGCTCAGTGGTAGAGAATCAGCCCAGCATGTAGATGTCCCAGGTTTGATTCCCAGTCAGGGCACAAAAGAGAAGCAACCATCTACTTCTCCACCCCTCCTCCTCCCTCTTTCATTTCTCTTTCCTCCTCCCATAGCCATGGCTCCATTGGTTTGAGCACATCACCCCAGGCACTGAGGATGGCTCCCTGAAGCCTCCACCTCAGGAGCTAAAAAATAGCTTAGTTGCAAGCATGGACCCAGATGGGCAGAGCATCAGTCCCAGACAGGGGTCACTGGTTACATACTGGTCAGGGTGCGTGTCAAAGTTTGTCTCACTATCTTCTCTCCTCTCACTTGGAAAAGAAGGAAAATAAAAAAGAGAGAGATAACAAATGCTAGTGAGAATGCGGAGAAGAGGGAACTTTTGTACACTGTTGGTGGGAATGTTAGTTGATATGATCACAATGGAAAACAGTATAAAATTTCTTAAGAAATTATAAAAACTATCATATAATGCAGCAATGATTTATGGTAGAACCCATATATATATATATATACATATATATATGATATTATCTCAAAGAGAAATCTATATTTTCATGTTTATAGCAGCATTATTCACAATAACCAAGGTTGGAAACGACCTAAGTATCTGCAAAGAGATGAATGGATATACAATGGAATATTATTTAGCACTTAAGTAAGAAAGAAATTCCTGTCATTTACAACAACATGGATGAGCCTGGAGGGTACTATAATAAGTGAAATAAATCAGAAAAACAAACAACTTATTGTATTACTTAACGTGAAATCTTAAAAAAAAGAAAAGAAAAAAAAAGTTGAATTCACAGAAACAGGAGTATAAAATTGGTTGCCAGAGGCACTGGCCGGTTGGCTCAGTGGTAGAGCATCAGCCTGGCGTGCAGGAGTCCCGGGTTTGATTCCCGGCCAGGGCACACAGGAGAGGCGCCCATCTGCTTCTCCACCCCTCCCCCTCTCCTTCCTCTCTGTCTCTCTCTTCCCCTCCCGCAGCCAAGGCTCCATTGGAGCAAGGTTGGCCCGGGCGCTGAGGATGGCTCTGTAGCCTCTGCCTCAGGCGCTAGAGTGGCTCTGGTCACAACAGAGCGGCCCCCCGGATGGGCAGAGCATCGCCCCCTGGTGGGTGTGCTGGGTGGATCCCGGTTGGGCGCATGCGGGAGTCTGTCTGACTGCCTCCCGTTTCTGGCTTCGGAAAAATACCAAAAAAAAAAATTGGTTGCCAGAGGCCGGGGCCTGGGGAAAATAGGAAGAGATTGGTAAAAGGATAAACATCTTCATTTATAAAATAAATAAACTTGAATGATCTCTATATAGTAACAGTGTGACTATAGTTATTAACATTGTGTTTTATAATTGAAAGTTGCTAAGAAAGTAGAATAGTCTCACCAAAATTTTTTTTTAAAAAAGAGAAGTCAAATATTGAGGGAGAAAATTAACTCAATGGAGGAAATTCTTTGACAACGTGTGTGTATATCAAGTCACCATGTATAATTTAAATATCTTATATAATTTATTTACCACGTATACCTCAATAAAACTGGGAGGGGGTCATAAAATGCCCATCTACTCCAAGCCCTTCAGAATGAAGGCTGAATTCCCACTGCCTAGGCTACTTGCAGGAGGCAGCTATTATTCATACATGCATAGAAGCAGCACTAGTCTTCTCGGGCTACCAGGATGCCACTTAGTATATTGAAGCATACTGAACACGACCCACAGAACCCATGCTGTTTCTAGAAAGCACCAAATTAGATTCAAATGATGTGAAAATCCGGTGCAGATATTTGACACCTTTCTCCTAGGAACATGGACCCAGATTATCACTACTAATTATCACTACTTCAAAGGAGTAGGCAACTATAATAATAAGACCATGGTCATACTGCAGACAGAGAATAGGCTGTGATACAGTTTTTAAAAATCCCTGGGTTCAGAAGCAGAGGTTTTGAGTTCATATTCTGATTTGACCATCCTAAAAGGTGTGACCACAACAATCACTTTACTTCTCTATTCTTCATTTTCTCATGTTCAACAGAATATCTACACTATCTGGTTGTGAATTCAGCTTAAACAGTTGCTTGGCCATTTGGGGGTGCTCAGTAAACATTTGGGACAGGCTTTGGAATCAGACAATTCTAAATTCAATTCTACTATTTAATAACTGATTTTGGCAGGTCAATTAACCTGCCTCTCTAAGCCTAAATTTCTTCATCTACAAGGTATAATGAAATTACCTACCTTTCAGACTTGCTGTGAGAATGAGATAATGTACAAAGTACTTATCACAGTGTTTTACACAAAGTATTTAATAAAGGCTATTATTATTATTGTATATTGACTCTAGATCAGAAGAAAAGTTAAGTGGCCAGTTTTTGTGGTTTCACTAAAAGCTGATGGTGAGTAGACCTTCCTAATTTTGGACTCAAATTTTCTTTCTGACTTTTGCCCAAGAACCCACTGGGAGCCCTGGCCACCATGATTTGCCTATATATCTTGAATATTCTTAATACACTTAGGTTTTTTTCCCTTATGATAATTTATAGTAATGACCTTCTTTGAGCACTAATTCAGAGAGATATGTAAATTGGGAATATTCTTCAGGTCTTTGATATCCATTATCAAAATTCAGATACCACTGCTTCTGGGGTAAGTGCTTAGAGCATTTCTTTCCAGCTTTGAAGCATCCAGACATACAAATTAACAAACACTTTTCTTTCCCTACCAACCTTGTTATAGACATTTTATTCTTAGGAGCCATGGAAGCTATGATGAATTTTTATTTCCACGTTCCCATATTAGGACAATTTTTTCAAATGAGGACTGCCTTTGTCATGAGGACAAAAGACATATAAACTAGTCCCACTGAAAAACTATCTCTTTTGTGACTGACATCAGGCATTTGTGAGGCTATCTGAAAATGGAGTGGTGTCCCTCAGTTAAGTGCTGGATTATTCTAGACCTTTTCTATGTCAGATATTGGTGCTTCTTGTCACTCTATAGATGTAACAGATTCAAAAAGGGTTTTAGATATCATTGTTCCAACACACCAGAATATTCATACTGAAGAGAAATCATTTGAAAGTCTTAAACAAAATTATGGGAAGGTCTTAAACAAAAGTCTAGCCATATTCAGCTTCAAAGACTTAATACTTTAAGAAGAATGAAACAAGAGAGGGGGGAATACAATTAGAGCACACAGATAAGAATGAAGTAGGCCAAAGAGAGAGAGAGAGAGAAACTCGTGGAGACAGACAACAGTGTGAGGATTGCCGGATGGCAACATACATCTTCTTCATCAAGTCTTCCCCCTGCAGCTCAGGCATACCACATGGCAAGCACACCCAGTACTTCAGTCTCAGGGCACAGTGCAGTTCCAAATGCTGTCAGACTTGTACAGAGTCAGGAAAAGTGGTGCCTAAGGAAACTGTCCACAGTCCCAGTGTCTGACTCAGAAACCTGGGATCATACCAGATTGCTTCTTTTCCATCCCCCACAACAGTTAATCAACAAATCCTGTGCACTCTTCTTTCAAAATAAATCTCAACTCTAGGCTCTTTCTCCATACCCATTGCTGTCACTTGAGTTCAGGCCACAATAGTCAAATGAAACTGCAAGAACCCCATAACCATTCTCTTTGCTTTCACTCACCCTCCTGTTCTCCTTTGTAACCAAAATTTCTCTGATGTTTGCAAGAACCCATTGGTAGTATAAGACTAATGATAAAATATAGACTAAGTACAGTAGTTTTCTAAAAGAGGATGATCAGCTCTGCATGAGGAGATCAGGCAAGATTTTGCAGAGGAGAAGACCTCTGATCATTTCTTGAAGGACAAGTAGTAATTTTCCAGATGCATGAGGTTACGTGGGGGAAAGTGCTTTGGCAGAAGAAATAGCATAGATAAAGGCACTGAGGCATGAATCAGCAGACTGGTAAACTGCCGGCAGTTCAGGAAGTGTGGGCAGCAAGAAGGATGTAGGAGTGTAGTAAGGGAGGTAGACAAAGTCCACATGGAAAGCCTGTACTTTATTAAGCCATTCTGAGGAATCTGACTACTGTCCTGTAGTTCACTGATTGTTAATGTCTTGGAGTCATGGCTTTTTAAAATCTGGTGAAAGTATGAACTTTTCTTTCAGGAAAAAAAAAGAAATGAAAGCACATTCACCAAAATAGCATGTACAGTGTTCATAAACACTCTAAAGTCCAGAAATAACTTGGACTTCAGGTTTAAAATCCTGTTATAGGCAACACAATCGTTTTTGGTTTTTAAATGGTTGGAAATAGCCTGACCAGGCTGTGGCACAGTGAATACAGCATCAGCCTGGGATGCAGAGGTCCCACGTTTGAAACCCTGCGGTTGCCAGCGTGAGCACAGGCTCATCCGGTTTAAGCGTGGGCTCACCAGCTTGAGCATGGGGTCACTGGCTTGAACATGGGATCACAGACATGACCCCATGGTTGCTGGCTTGAGCCCAAAGGTCACTGGCTTGAAGCCCAGAGTTGTGGATTTGAACACAAGGTCACTTGCTTGAGCAAGGGGTCACTGGCTCAGCTGTAGCCCCATAGTCAAGATACATATGAGAAAGCAATCAATGAACAACTAAGGAGCTGCAACAAAGAATTGATGCTTCTCTTCTCTCTCCCTTCCTGTCTGTCCATCTCTCTCTCTCTCTCTCTCTCTCTCTCTCTCTGTGTGTGTGTGTGTGTGTGTGTGTGTGTCTCTCACTAAAAAAAAAAAAGAAGAAGAAGAAGAAGGAGGAGGAGGAGGAGAAGACTGGAAGTATATATATATATATATATATATCAAGCAGAGGAGCAATATAATCCAATTTATGTTTTAGAACAATGACCAATTCTGTTGTGAACAAATCAGAAACAAGTGAAACCAATGGCAGAATGAGCAATTAGGACACCATGGCCACCATCTGGTCAAGAGGTGATAAAAAAAAATTGCCAAGACTTTTTTGAAAAAGATAAAAGTGATTCAAACTCTCAGATATTTATATGTATTACAATAGTTAAACAATGTTTGATCAAAAACAATAGGGAAATCTATAAAAAAGATAAAAAATCTAGTTACATAACTTTGTATTATGTTTTTTAAGGTAAAATTTAAAAGGGAACGGACTTTTATTCAATAGATTGTCAAAACAAGTGGAAAACTAATTGGAAAAAAATAGTTGAATTCTCACATTCCTATATAACAAGATTAATTCCAAATGGATTAAGATTTAAATGTAAAAAAAGTAACCAAAAAAGCACTGGAAGAAATTGTAGGAAAAGTGAGTGTAATCTTGGGATGAGAATTCCTTTCTAAATACAACACCAAAAACAGAAACTCTAAAAGGAAAGCATGTAAAGACTCAACCACATGCACAAAAAACTCTCATATAAAAATATTCCAGAGGAAAAATGTCAAAAGGTGGCTAAGAAACAGGGGGCAATATTTACATTACAGAAACCCCAAGGGCAAGTGGAATACTATCTGTACTATATAAAGAATTTCAATAAAATTAATTGGAAAATAAGCATCCCAAAAGAAAAATAAGCAAGGAACTAACAGGTGATTTACAAAGGAAAAATGTCAAACCTCCCTAGTATTTTAAGAAATACAAATAAAACCTCAGCAAGCTACCATTTCTACCCATATCAGATTGGCAAAGGTGTTTCTCAACAATACTACTTAATATATTCTCTCATGCACTGCTGTAGGAGAATAAACTAAAGGGAGAAACTTTCTGAAGAGCAATTAGACAAAATAATCAAAGTACTTATAAATACCTTATTAATCTACCAGATCTGTTTCTGAAAGTGTATCCGATGGGTACATAACATAATCAACAGTTCAAATGCTATAGAAATGTTTACCTGAAACCTATGTACTCTTATTGATCAATATCACCTGTTAAATTTAATTTTCTAAATTAAAAAAAAAATTTAAGTATATCTTAGGGAAATGAACTCTATTTTGCTACAAGGCAATCCACAACAATTTTTATAGCAGAAAAAAATTAAATTTGATTGGATAAGTGAATGCTATCTAACTAAGTATAACAAATTATCTACATATAAAATTATGCTATTGAATATTTAGAGGTATGAATAGATGTTCATAACAGCTTATTAAATGGAACAAAACAAAAACAGTTTATAAA
Organism: Saccopteryx leptura; assembly: GCF_036850995.1. NCBI lineage: Eukaryota > Metazoa > Chordata > Mammalia > Chiroptera > Emballonuridae > Saccopteryx > Saccopteryx leptura. The sequence goes on from NC_089503.1 coordinate 135,522,893, forward strand.
ACCATATTATCATATACTAGCCTGGTATAACACTACTACCACCCTATGCTACCATACCTAAACAAGAGAACATAGATTGGTTGAGATATTCATTTAAAGTAGAGACTTTCCTTAGAATAATTTTTTTAACTTTATTGATTGATTGATTTTAGAGAGAGGGGAAGGGGAAGAGAGAGAGAAAGAAACATCATTTTTTTTTGTTCCATCCGTCCATGCATTCATTGGTTGATTCTTGTATGTGCCCTGACCAGGGATCAAACCCACAACCCTAGCACATCAGGACAAGGCTCTAACTAACTGCACTACCAGGCCAGGGTTAAAGCAGCAATTTTCAACCATTGTGACACATAAGGCATATTGATGTGTCACAAGAATTTTTAAAACATGCAATGCCTGACTATTTAGCCAGGGACACTAATTTCTTTTCTTTTCCCTTAGAATGTCAAATTTAAAGAAAAGAAAATGAAAACAGTCAATACAATAGCTGTCAGTATGAATGAATCAAAATTATACTTATTTCTTTCCTCAGATAAGCAAAAAAATTTTCTTGGTGTGCCACTGAATTTTAGTAATTAGGTTATATGTGCCATGGGATGAAAAAGGTTGACAATCGCTGACTTAAAGTACAACTGAGTTGCACTGATTTAATAAGTCATAGCTAAAAGCAGCAGCAGTAGTAGAAATAACAATAGGAACAATTCATAACACTGAGCAAATGGCAGGCTGACTCCCAGTTAACATGTTGGTAACAGAATTCTGATGAGGAGCCAGGTTTCTATAACCACTTCACTGGTGTGGAGTAACGCCTCTGGTGTAGCATGATGGACCTTGTTATATCTCCTCATACAGTCCTCGTCATCGTCATCCTGTCCCCTCTCTCTGGCAAATTTTGGCCCAGAAATTAAAGTGGAGAACACAAGAAAACTACATGCAGATGGCCATGAAAACTATGAAGGGACAGAAAAAGAAGTTTGGGGTTGCTGGTGCATCCTCTGGGGACCTCAGCAAGTTCTCTAGGAGTGGACAGATTAAACTGAGTTGGAAAACACTGCTCAGATTGATGGGCTGACAGCTATGTGATTATGGCCCTCGTAAAATTTACCACAGAGGTGACTGGATACCATCTTGTGGCCTCCAACTCACTAACATATGCTGACTTCTAAGTATCCCAGTTTGTATGGAACTGGGCAATTAGCATGTTTTCATCCATTTCTGATAAAATGTTTTTATTTCAAAAGGTCTATATGGTATCCCCTGAAAATCTATAAATAAGATGCAGATCAGTTGCCAAGCAATAAAACCATTTCATATACTTTAGAACAGCCTCTCTACCAACCTGTATTTCATTTTGCAATATATTAGCATGGACATTACAACCAGTAATATTTAGACATAATTTGCAATGGATAAAGCATATTTCTATTTGGTTCTCATTTGCAGACTTATCTTTGTAATTGCTAATTCCGTTGCTTCCCATTCCTTTCTTCAAGAGCTATAGACATGAGGTTCATCAGATGACCTTACTCTATGCTGAAAGTGGTTGACTATGAAGTGGAAAAATAGAACTAGCTTTTGAAATGGAGCAGAGGGGAGAGGGAGAAAGAAAACAAATATCCACACAAATGAGTATGTGTTTAACAAGGATAGTTATCTCAAAGGTCACCAATTAGAAGAGAAAATATGCTATTTACCAATGGCAGGGAGGGGAAAAATCCCAAAGACACATAAAACCACTTTAAATATTTGCCATTCCATTTTATTTAAGACCAGGGTGCATTAACAGGGGAGAGCTTAGGACACACTGAGGACACCAAGCTGTAGGGTTCAAGTTCTCTTACTCAGCAGCAAGAAGTTGCTCTCACCACTACTTAATTGGTTTCAGCAGAAATAGTGTTTCCACCCTGGAGGAGAATCACAGAGGATTTCTATTTTACTATCAAGAGTTCTTTAGGGATATAATTTTTAAATTTAACTTATTTTAATTATTTATAGTATTATATATACATATTCTAGCTCAACTATTTTGGTTGATTTAGCTCATAATTTAGCTTATGACCATTTGTTTGGAATCTCATAAAATTTGCTTAAATTTATTTTGTTGACATTTTAATCATTCCAAAAAGGATAAAGTAATGAATGATCTTTTGTTAAAAGAAAATGCAATTATTAGTCATTTTTGAAAGTCTGCATTGATCAAAATGGCACCCTCCCCATAAATTAAATTATATGTGATTTTTCCCTTATATTTGAAAATTCCAGGAATGATTATTTAAAAGCAGAATCATCTATTTACCAGAATAACTCAGAACAAAACCATGGTGTTATGGGACCTGGCAGTATTTCTTGGAACAGAATGTTATTAGTTCATAAATTTAATGCAGGCACACACAGATGCCTGCCCCACACAGAACATAAGACATTTCACTTCAGAAAAACTTTCAGTCATATTTTGACCATAAACACGACTTGATAATCACACCAGTGGGAGGTTCAGGCTATGAAAGGGTATTTCATTTCTCATACATTCAGGCAGACAAAAAAAATGTACTTTCATTCTGAAGATGCTCGTTTGGTTTCTCCCACATTCTATCAGCAAACCTATGCCTTACTCCTGAAATTCCTTTTCTGACTTACCTTGGGCATAAAAATCTGGAACAGGAGAGTTGCTGCAGTGGAGCCAGCATCAGAATGTGGCCAAGGAAAATGAAATCTCACTTCCCACCAACAATACAAATCTCTGACATTCGACAGAAGGGGAAAAGGGGGAGCTAACATCCATCTCCTCTCAGTGCTTTCCTAGCAGATATTTTAATGAAAAACAATTCAAGCTCCTGAAGCAACAGAGGGTAGACTTTGCATAATGTTTAGTTTCTTATGCCTCCACTAAGTACCTGATATTTATTTATAATCCAGATATATTAAGCCTGAAAGGGAAAAGCTTCTAGATTTTTTTTAAAAGCCAATATAAAATGGCCTGAAGAATTATAAGCAAATAAGTTGGAAGAAAACATTTTCTTTCTTTTCCCCAACCCACCCCCACAAACCAGAGCATGAAAACATGTTTTAAAAGAGTAACACAAAAAATCATCATTTGATTGTTTAAATTCCCCTGGAATTCATTTTTAAAGATCACCTAGAAAAATCTTAGGAGATTTTGTAAAATGTTCAAATTCAATAGAATTTGAGTTAATAAAGGCAGGTTACTCATCTCAACTTGATTTATGTTGTTATGAAGTCGGTAATCCAACTTCCATAATAACAACAGATAAACGATAATACTTTTTCTTTCACATTGCCTTTATAACAAGGTATTTCTTCACTGAATTTTTCTTCAACATGTTAATTATTGTGAAGTACTCTGTATATATTTAATAATGATGAGAGTTAAAATTAAAGTAAAGTTAAGATGTTCTGGCTTCAAAAAAGATGCCAAGACTATGAGATGGCAAGTGAAAAGGCTTCAGGAGGTGTTTTGAAGGAAACAAATTCCACACAAATGGTACCAAAAAGTAAGAGACCGTTATTCTCCTTAGTCATAATAAACTAAAATAAATGCCTGTTTAACTGGAATTAAACAATCACCAGTTGACACAAGTTTTATTTTATAAGTTACCTTTCATGAAAAAGAGACAAAATATAAACAAGCTGCTTTAGAGACTTAGTTTTAAAAGCAACTATTAGGATTTGATCAGTGCAGCTTCAGTCTCATGTATATTAAAAGGATCTGTGTTCCTATGATAATGTTAGTATGAAATGCATTTTATTATTTTCTAATTATTTGAAAATTGTCTTTCCCCAATTTGATATAAATTCTAACCCCATGTCAATCATCATATATAATTATTTGAATAACCTACCCCGTCTATTTTGGATAAACTGAATTCACAACAAATGAATGAGTATTATTTATTTTACTTGGGGAGAAAGTGACAAGACCAAGTGAGCCATTTAAAAGGATAACTTTAATATGCGTTGTTTCTTTGTAGTACAATTAAATGAGAACACAAGGTTAGAGACTGAAAGGCCCATATCTATAGATCATCATAAATTTGCAAAAATCACTTAACCACTTAACCAGAGTTTACCAAATATAAATTAGAGGAACTGTTATGTTTCCTATATATCTCACAATTCAAAATTATGATATAAATACATGTTCATTGACCTGGCCAATTGAGCTGAATAAAGATAATTATTTCTTACAGATGTTGATATTGTCTTTACCTGGAGAAAATAAGATTGACCACTGACTTGACTACAGATATATAAATGCTATCATGTCTTTATATGGATGTATTGGAATAAGATGCTCACTTACCAATCAACCTGAAGTTCTGTGAGGTTGCCATTACTAGTTCCTACTTAAAAATGAAAAAGTAACAACAGAAATCATAAAAACGAGTTTCCCGACATGGAAGGTAAGTTTAAGAATGAGACTTAAAGTATTAAAGACAGTGTTCTGCATTTAGTAAGCACCTAACACATATTTGTAAAATAAATAAATGAAGTAATACTCCACAGTCCAGTAGATCAACAAACTCTCCAAGAGCCCTGCAGTAGACAAGCCCCAGCAGTTGCCAAGACCCCTAGATGTTTATATAAAATGAAAATTACATGAGGCACATACTTCTGCTGCTCCCTTTGACCATCTCTTTTACTCCCGTCTCTCTTATTGATCTATTTGTTACCTCTAGGACAACCCAAGTTTTTTCTAAGTGAGTTCATGATGTAATATATTCATAATAGAAAAGACCAAAGTTCTAAACCTAATCTTCCCAGCTCTCCCCAAAATTGTCAGTCTTAGAGAAATGATAATAGATGTCTTAGTTTCCCATCCACAGAAGGATTAAAGGGTGATTTTGAGCAAGTCTGTCGACCAACCCAATATTAGAACCACCCTATTTCTCCCAAGGTGGAAAACTTGTAGGAGTTTAAATGGTGTTAAGAGAGTTGGAAAATCCAAAGTAGGGTTTCTTTTCATCTCTAATTCCATAGGCTATCCTGCTGGACTCTCTACCAAGCCAAGAGAGGGAGCTTGGGCTGACTGCACTGTCAATTCAGTAATATTCTGTGGCATGACTGATAATAGCATGTTTATTGACCAGATTTTGTGGGTGATGTCTTGCCAGGTATTTTGTAAAATTAATAATACATAATAGTGAAGTGAAATTGGAATTATTATTATTATTAATGTGTAATGACAATAATAAGGAACTCTTCTTACAACTCTCAAGAGCCCGAAAGAAGTGTCTAAATTTTTTTTTCATTCATCTGAAAAGAATCTGAATAGTTTAATGGAAAGTTTTAATTAACAGCAAAAATCACAGACATATTTCTTATTCCTTCCCTTGGAAAGGATTAATAAAAGAGTTACATGAAAAATAATAAGAAATGCCGCAGGACTTGGATGTTCTATATTCAATATTCAGCCCTTAGGACTGCCGTATCTGAGAAAACACTGAAAGTTCCTTGTAAAAAAAACCAAAAGCAAAATCCAGATTCTCTTTAACTAACCTAAGTGTCATCTCATTCCCCACTCAATTTCAATGTAATTGATCATATTGATTTATATTTTCAATCACACTAAAAATGGCTGGACCTTAAGTCCACATTTTCACTTCATTCTTGCTCAAAGCAACAATATAATCTACAAGACAGTATTAGCATGTTGTCTCTGACTTTCTGGCTAGGTGTATACTGGTCAGCAGTTAGCTGGTTATCCAGCCCATAGCCAGCCCTGTATCTGACACTCCCAGAGAACAAGGTGGGTCTTATCTTCATTCACCAAGTTCATAAACATTTCACCAACCAAATGAAAGGCCTTAGGTAAAAAAGAAGAATATATGAACTCTGACTTCAAAGAACTTTTAATTTGGTATAAAAGACATATTTGCATGCCAAATCAGTATAAAATAAGCAAAAAGTGATAACTGCCATAAACAAGGTTTTTAAAAGAAAACAAACATCTGTGATATTTCAGAGGCAACAGCTTCATTGAAAAAGAGGGGAAATTTCCCAGCATTTAAAAAATCACTCCAGGAAATATTTCAGATTATTAAACATACCTAAGAAAATAAATTATTATAGCTAAGTAAAAAGTAACAAGAAAATTTAAATATTTTTAAAGTAGCATCTTCATTGTTTTCATTAAAATACATATACGCCAGAAAAACAAAGTGAGACTAAATTTCTCCAATTAAACCTTGTCCATTCTCTTTGAGAAATCTTGTTTTAAATGCACCAGAACCTTCAAGATTAAAATGTGAAGTGAGAAAACTTCACATCATTTATACACATGTGATGGTCAAATTACCCCTAGGATTAAAAATCGCAGTTTAGTTTTTCAATTAACACTGTAAGCATGCACCGTCAGAAGCCTCTTACCTTTGCTGTTTAATTATCTGTCTGACTGAAGCTTAGATCAGCTCTTTATAATCCAATTTTGAAAAATGATGCATCTACTTAAAGGCATAATTTCTTTGTTCAAGTAGGAAGTTAACTGAATTCTTCTAGACTAAAAAGAGATTGGCATGTTTGCTTGTGCATATCAGATTACTTAATTACAAAACTGGGAATTATTCCATATATGTGAATGGATATCTAACTTATGTCACAAAAGAGAGATTATACTCTTAGGAGATGTTATTGACTTACTCATTTTCCTAACTAGATTTCCATGCACATGAGGATTTCAAGTCAGGAAAGCATTGCCAACAATGTTCCACCAGAGACAACCAAAAAGAGATCATAAATGTCTTGTTAGCTGTAAATAATGACAAAATGGAGATCTTTGGGAATATGATTACAGCTGGTCTAGCCTGAACAGTTTTAAATTTCTATTAACCCAAGAAAATTACAGTGTACTGATTTTAATTTATGCATTAAAATAGGTTTGCTGCACATTTTGTCACAAAATAAGAAAAATTAAGGAAAAGGACCAACTCCTTTATTTTTTTTTCCATTTGTAAGGTCTATAGCACCTCTAGCTTTGCACATGTTGACGTATGTACTAGTCCTGCCTCTAATTTAAATACACTCTTCTCTGCAATCATTTGTCTGAACTTGTTGTTCTATAGTCTCTATCAGCAATTTCTAAGCTATCTTTTAGAGATCTTTTGAGGAAATAACTTATGTTCTTTTTGTGTTCATGTCCCCTCCCCCCTGTTTTCCTTCCTTGGCACCACAGAAGGACACAAAAAGAAGTCTATAACTTATGGTGGCTTATTTGTTCTTACTTGGATTAATTCAGAAGCTATTTTTAAGAAAAGGACTGAACTTAAAAATAAAATATATGGAACCTGGTCATTGTGTAGCCTTGGATCACGTTTACAGTTCAGTATTCAAGAAAAGAAACAAATTTACAATAAAATTTTAAAAAATGTCATTGTTCATGAAACAATAACAGTGACCACCACCATCACCAGTAGGAGCTCCCTAGGAATGTCTCTAGAGAAGTCATTCCTGGTTCTTACATCATGAATAACCATAGTGCATTAACCCCTATTGCCCCACATGTAGACCAGGAAGGCATGCAAGGACCTTAGTGGTTAATTAAAGCCTAGTTTCTCAAGGTAGTGTGCTTCACAGTCAAGATGAATTGACTGTTCAAATGGTTTGTCACTAGCAAGTCTGGAATCCCAGCCTACTCATAAAATTTATGGAGACAAAGGCCCCCAACCAGTAACCCCACTCTCCTCCTCTTTCTCAACTTTAGTTCTATTCTACAATATGAATTGAACTGCACACACACTCATGAGGACACTCCAGCCTGCACATTCAACATTCACACCCAGACCCATAGTCTCGTCCTAGGAGTGCTCACACACAAGTGGTACAGTTCACCCTTGAAATATCTGACCCCAAGAGAGAGCCGTAGAGGCCCTGAAAGTAATTTGGGGATCACTTAGACAGGGGATAATAAGGTCCTGAGTGGGTTAGAAGTGAAGACAAGGGTGCATTGGATTTGTAGTGTCCCCTTGGCCCTCTTCATGGGACAAGGCACAGTTGGAGAAGGGCCAGAGACGGGCCCTTTAAAGCATGGGACCTTAAACCAAGAGTCCCTCTTGGCCAAGGGCAGAGGATGTTACTACTGTTGATTTGATATTTCTGCCCTAATCTGGTTTAGCTAGAAAATCTAATTAGCTGTATTTCATAGTCCAAGCAGCCAGACTGGATAGAATTGGTTGTACTATATAGTGAAAATAACCAACCTAAGTGCTAAAATTACTTCAACTCTGTTGGTGGTCAAATTATTTTAATTTGAATACCATGGAGTTCACAGTTAGCACAACAGGATGCATGTCCTTCAGCAAGAAAATCATTGATACAACATGTATATGCTAAAGAGCAAGTTAGCACAAAGAGAAGCTTTGTAAGCTATTAGTCAGTGACCGAGCAGAGAGCAAAGTTTCTGTCTCAATTTCTCCTTCTCACTTTTAGTCTATATAGTATCATGGGCCAAGGCTAATGCAAGGCAACAGGCTAAATTTAATGATGAACCTTTCCCCTTGTGACACCTCATCCTGACATGCCTGAGTTGTTTCCATGGGAACGCAGAAAGATCCACTTTCCCAAGAAAGTGTTCTCAACCTATATTCCCCACTTTCTAACACAAAAATATTTTTTTCTCATATTTTCAGGGTTTTATCTGGTAGTAGTCAACTAACTAATAGAACAGGAATTTTCAACCAGTGCACCACAAGAGTTTTTAAAAGATGTAATACCTGACTATTTAGTCAGGGGCACTGACCTCTTTTCCCTTAGACTGTCAAATTTTAAAAAAATGGTAACAACCAATACAACAATAGAGGTCCAGTGTGAATCCTTGTCTTAAACCATAAATATGCAGGTCATATAATAGAGTTGCATCTTATTGGTTATACTGCATAATAAGGTTGCATATGATTAATTATTGGTACCAGAAATCCTTATATACAAATATAGGCTCCTGATTTTTTGAAAAGTCACTTTGGAGCAAAAAGGGTAGGTAATTACTGCTATTATTATTATTATTATTTTGTAAATCAATCAAAATTATACCTATATTTTTGTCAGATCGCCAAAAAATATATTTGTTGGTGTGCCATAAAATTTTGGTAATTAATTTATGTGTGCCATGAGATGAAAAATGTTAAAAATTGCTGTAATAGAATAAACTATCTACCATGTACCAATAGGTTAGTGAGTGTTACCCATTGACTGAATTATTGTTCAAGTTAATTAACACAATAAACAGGTCCTTGAGAGAATACCTCATTCCTTGATATGTAGGAATTAGTCCAATAGAAGATGCATGTATTACAGACACAGGATCAGGCCAATGAGGGTACTGAAACTTCTTAAAGCACCTCTAATATATCATGCAGGTAACTGCCTGCTCCACTGAGAAGCCTCTTCATATAGACAGGGGACAAAGAAGAGATAAGAGAGAGAAGAAACTTGTCCTAACAGGTTTGCAGCTCAGTTGAAGAGACAGAATCTATGGAAATTTTCTTAAAAGCCTTAATAACATTACAAAGTAACAAGGATGCAAATGAATGAGTTACAAGGCCTTTTCCCTCCTGATTTCCAAAAGTCTTATCTGCTATAAGTGTTCCCTAAAATTTTGATTAAGAGACAGAAGGCTTGGCTTGAAGAGGAAAAGAAATAACTAGAAAAAACTTAGATACATCTCATTCTTTCTCTGCTCCCTCTTTCTTCCAGTCCCTAGAACTTGGAATTTTGAAAGATTTTTTTTTATGTTATGTATGCCCTACCTATTAAGTCGTATCTTTATTAATGTATCAAGGTCCTCAAGAGTTAGCTTTCATCTTCCCTAATTAAGGGTAAACAGTAATTTCATTTCAGTTTTCCAATTATTTTTACATTGCTCTGGCTTGTGGCTTCAAAAAGGTGGGTAGTCCTTGAAATCCTAGAACCCTAGACTTCGAATCAGAAGGAGCACATTTCAATTCCATTCCTTGTGCTTGTCACCATAAAGAAGTTGTTTGATTCTTCTTTGAGCCTCAGTGTCTTCTATACATTGGGATTTGTTTCAGCCAAGACCAAATAAAACAGCATGTGCTTGTATGGAAGAACACACACAACATAACAGTGCTCAATACATGTGGTTGATGGAAACATTTAAGCCAGGTCTCAGGACAAGATCAGATCCATTCATTCATTCTGTTAACAAACACTTTGGTTAGCACCTAATGTGTGCCAGTTTCCGCTTAGCACTTGTGAGACCCCCAGAGCTATGAGCCATCCATTGTTATTGAATAGTTCCTATTTTCAAATGACCTCTCTTTCAGTATTTTGGGAAATAGTTAAGACTGTATGTTATGTTTTCTTGCTTAAATTCTACTTATTTGCAACATTTTGGAATGAAGCCCATTCTTCCCTGGGCTTCATTATTAATCAAAATTCCCACAGTGGATATTTTTTCAAGACACATAAATCAGCACAGTCTCTAGGAAATTCTCTCTTGGGTTTTGATAAAAGAGAATTAAAATATACCTGGTTTTTATCAAGTCTGGATTTCAGTTTGCCGTGGGAGGCTGGAGTTGGTAGGGATGAGTTGTTATTAGGAATAGAAGTTTCCAAATAATCAAAGAACAGAAGCAGTAATGAGCAGCACACAAAGATAATGAGTAGGCACATACGCTTCTCACCAGACCATCTGACACTGATTCCACATCCAAATGTGCCCCTCCTCATTCTACCACCACTGAAAACAAAAGTGTAACAAGAAGAATCTGAACATAATTCCTGCTCAGTTGAGTACCTAGTTATGATCAAATAAAGACAGATTAATTTCTTTAAAGCTTGGCCACAAAGAACACTTTTCTACTAAACAATTAACTACCCAAAGCAGTGTGATTTGGTACAAGCTTTATTGGTTACAAGTGAGCAATAAGGTTATCTGAAGCATACTTTACACTATTAATTCTAGGGAAATCACATGCTGAACCATCGTTTAAAATGCAAAAGCCATAGTTATTTAGACTCCATGAAAGTTAACTAACATAACCACTAGGATAGAGCAGGAGTTGAAAACATATTTTGGTGTCATTGTTAGCCAAAGTGATTGATTATAAAAATCCCTTCTGTATATCCTTAGTAGCTTCTATTTTTCCACATCTACATTACTATTAGTAGATTGAATACCTTCAGAAAAATGTAGAAAAGTGTAGAAATAACATGATTTTCACCCCTTCTCTTCAAACATCATCTTCTTTATATGTCATGAAAGAGGAGAAAACTAGGCGTGTTGGGGATTACACAGGTGGAAGATATTCTTAACAAAAATATACATAAGCAGGGTGCCACTTTGCACAACCCCATTCATACTCTTTATAAAATTTATCTCCAGGACTGAGCAGTGCACAATCTCTGTGCTATATACAATCACAGGACCTCCAATAATCCACCAAAAGAAAAGCGACTCCTAGTCTAGGAAAATACTGTCCCGTGAACTACAACTATTCAAAACATAGTTCAGTCTTAATGAGATATGGGGAGGGGGGAAGAAAATGTTCATTGATTTAAATAATTAATTACTCAAGAAGTTCCACAAATAGATGCAGAAGAATATCAGAAATTGTAAAGATTTGATTATGTAATCACACAAGAAAGGAAAGTCTTTCCATTTGACTGATCCTTGGATAAACAGAACCACAGTGAGAATAGTTGAGTAGTTTCCCTATCTTTACATCTACACACCTGGTAAAATGTATCAACAAGCAAACCATTCACCAAATTTCCATTGATGAAACATACTATGGAGAGGTGCCATCCCTTTGGTTGACTTTGAAAACATTAAGCCATATAGTTCAAGTTTTTGTTTCAATCTGAAAAATAAAGTTGTTATCATAAACATATGGCATTTAAGGACAAGCCAGACTGAGAGCAGAACAAGGAATTTCTATCAGGTCAGAGAAAGAATATCCCTGAACCTCAGGTGACCAAGTGTTACTCCATCTAAAATGATTTTTTTTATTGAATTTATTGGGATAACACTGGTTCATAAAACCATACAGGTTTCAAGTGCGCAAACTCAACAAAACACCATCTGCATACCACCTCATGCACTCATCACTTCAAGCAAAGTCTCTACCTATCCCCATTTTCCTCCTTTTGCCCACCTCCCCCTAATCCCCACCCTTTCCCTCTGGCTTTCTCCACACTGTTGTCTGTTCTATGTGTTATACATATAAGTTTTTTGGCTAATCCCTTCACCTTCTTTTACCTAGTCCCTCTTACCCCGACCTTCTGACAGCTATCAGCTTCTTCCATGGATCCATGCCTGTTTCATTTTGTTCGTCGGTTTATTTTGTTCATTAGATTCTCTTAATAGACACTTCTTCCAAGAGGACATACAGATGGTCAATAGACAGACATATGAAAAAATGCTCAATGTTACTAATTATCAGAGAGATGCAAATTAAAATCTCAATGAGATATCACCTCACACCTGCCGGAATGTCTATCATCAATAAATCTACAAACAAGTGCTGGTGAGGGTGTGGAGAAAAGGGAACCCTCATGCACTGTTGGTGGGAATGCAGACTTGGTGGCCACTGTGGAAAACAGCATGGTGTTTTCTCAAAAAATTAAAAATGGAAATTCTCTATGACTCAGTGATCCCATTTCTGGGAATATAACCTAAGAATCCAAAAAAACTAATTTGAAAGAATATATGCACCCCTATGTTCATTGAAGCATTATTTACAATAGCCAAGATCTGTCTAAAGTGTTCCTATCCCAAATACTTCAGAAATGCATCATGAGCCTGCTTTCCCGGGATACTAAAGCAGAAGCAGGCCAGGTAACCCCTAATGTGGGGCTTTTGTTTCAGAGCATCCCTCTTCTGCCCTCTTCTAACCATGCCTCCCCATGGGGTGAAGAGTCTGCAGGATTGGGGGACATATCCACGTGAGGATCATTTCCCAGGTACCCATGACCCTGGAATTCCCTGCCCCAAATGGTCCTAAGCCAGCCTCAGGGCCTATATGAGCCTTCTCCCTCCCAAGAGTAGGCCACTTCATGGCAGGTGTGCATAACCCTAGGACTGAGGGGTAACCATTGGCAGCTATTAGACAGTGGGTGTGAGTTAAGTTCAAGTGAGTAGTCTGGCTTGCCCACACACGTTCCTACAAGGCTACTCCATGTGCATCATGGATCCAGGACAGGAAGAGAAGGGTTAAGAGTGTCAGGGCCTCGTGTCTTGGGCCTACAAATGTTAGGGGTGAGTCTGGAATGGGGTAATTTATAGACTGTAATGAGTGGTATTCAGTGATGCCAGGAAACATCTCTCCTTCTCCTACATTCATGGTGACTGCATAACTTATTATTGAGTGAAAGAATGAAATCTTACCCTTTGTGACAGCATGGATGGACCTGGAGAGCATTATGCTACGTGAAATAAGCCAGTCAGAGAAAGACAAGTACCATATGATTTCACTCATAAATGGACATTAATGAACAAAATGAGCTAACAAGCAAAATAGAGACAGACTCATATATAGAGAGCAGGCTGACAGCTGTGGCAGGAAGGGAGGAGCCTGGGGGGCATGTAGGGATTGAGCAGAAAAAAAGAGAGAAAAAACTCATGGATATGGACAACAGTGTGGTAACTGCTGGGAGGAGGTGGGTGAAGGACAGTGGAGGAGAGCATGGGGGGGGGGATAAATGGTGATGGAAGGAGATTTGACCTGGGGTGGTGAACACACAATACAGTGTACAGATGATGTGTTGTAGAACTGTACACCTGAAACCTGTATAATTTTGTTAACTAGTGTCACCCAATACATTCAATTTAAAACAATCCAAGAGGTCCCTGGTCGGTTGGCTCATTGGTAGATTGTCAGCCCTGCATGTGGATGTTCTGGATTTGATTTCTGGTCAGGGCACACAGGAGAAGCAACCATCTGTTTCTTCCCCCTGCCCCCTCCCTTTTCTCTCTCTCTTCCCCTCCAACAGCCATGCTCAATTGGTTTGAGAACATTGGCCCCAGGTGCTGAGGATGGCTCCCTAGAGCCTCTACCTCAGTTGCTAAAAATGGCTTGGTTGCTGAGCAATGAGCAACAGCCCCAGATGGGCAAAGCATTGCCCAATAAGGGTCTTGCCTAGTGGATCTTGGTTGGGATACATGTGGGCGTCTGTCTCTCTGTCTCCCCTCTTCTCACTTAAAAACATAACTCCAAAAGGGACCCTAACCAAGTAGGATACCAGCTCACCTGGGGAAGCCAAGACTGTCCTGTAAACTAGGATATAAATTCATCCCGATACCTTAAATGGCAAGTAGTGGCTTCCCTTATAAATATCCTTCAGTGATATTGAGCTCAGAGTTCCCTAAATAATTGCCATCCATTGGCATCCAGCATTTTTCTTCCTATCAGGCTATTTTTCTCCCTCATAGAAAGTGTTTATGCTGAGTGCACCCAAGAAGGAAATAAAACTTCATTCTTATCATGTACAGCAGGGGTCCCCAAACTATGGGCCCGCGGGCCACATGCGGCCCCCTGAGGCCATTGATCCGGCCCCCACCGCACTTCTGGAAGGGGCACCTCTTTCATTGGTGGTCAGTGAGAGGAGCACATTGACCATCTCATTAGCCAAAAGCAGGCCCGTAGTTCCCATTGAAATACTGGTCAGTTTGTTGATTTAAATTTACTTGTTCTTTATTTTAAATATTGTATTTGTTCCTGTTTTGTTTTTTTACTTTAAAATAAGATATGTGCAGTATGCATAGGGATTTGTTCATAGTTTTTTTATGGTCCGGCCCTCCAACAGTCTGAGGGACAGTGAACTGGTCCCCTGTGTAAAACGTTTTGGGGACCCCTGATGTACAGTATGGGTATATGATAGAAAGCATCATATGCAGTTTCAGCTTCTGTTGTTTAATCTATTAAATTGCAGAGTGCCTCCTAATAAAGGAATAGAAAATAAAAAGGTGACCTAAGAAATCAGGGGACTATTGGACAACTGCAAACACACTAAAGGAAGTTGGGACCCTGGCTGGGTACTCGGTTAGACAGTGTCATCCTGACATACAAAGGTTGTGTGTTCAATCCCCAGTTAGGGCACATACAAGAATCAACTAATGATAGCATGAATAAGTGGAATAACAAATAAATATTTCTCTCTCTCTCTCTCTCTGTCTTCCTTCTTTCCTCTCCCTCTCTCTAAAAATCAATAAACAAGAGTTTAAAAAAAATAAGAGAAAGGAAGTTGGATACTAGGATTCCTGCATGAGATGGAAAATTAAAGCTGGATAGTAAAGAAAACTTGAAAAGAAAACATTGTGATGGCCTTTTCTGGAGCCAACCCTGCACTAGGCCTGGGAATGTTGGATTTAATCAGAACCAGTCAGTGTTTTCCAGAAGCTCACACCCTTGAGGAAGGAGTTTCTGGTAAGGCCTAAGGCCACATCTTGGCACCTGGAGACTGTGTCTCCCTTGCTGCTTCCTGGCAAATTCCAGTAGCCTGATTTCATCTCACAGCTGCTGCCTATATCACACACACACACACACACACACACACACACACACACACACACACACATTCTCCCTTCAGTGCTTCCAATCTGCCCTACTGTGTAGCATAATTTACACGAGCAGATCTTAAACATGACCACATGTCCCAATTACCCTGAGAGCCTCTCTAATAAACAGATTCCCAAGCAGCACCCCACAGAGACTGAATCAGCAGGTCGGGGTGAGGCTAGGACATTTCTACCCTCAGCAAACAATCCAGACGACTGTGAAAGCAAAACATTCTAACCCCTGGAGAAGCTCAGCTAGGGGAACACAGACTAGGATGATGTCTGACCAGGATGCAGCCGCGCCTTCATGCTGTTTTTCCCAGCCTGCTCCCACGGTGGGGTCTTCCCAGGGAGAAGGGAAGATGTTCTGCCCAACACCCTGGCATGAGGCACCACAACAGACAGCTGTCCTTCCCTGCCATGGCCAAGCACCAACTGTCAGTTCCAAAACGTCCTGGAAGGTTTCTGTATTTGTTCTCTTTCCTGAGAAACTTTTTGAGCTTTATTTGGAAATAAAAGTACATACATGCAGCAAGATTATAAAAACTTTAGAATGATCCATTTTTTTATTGATGGACTTTAGTCCCCAATCTAATGTTAAACCATTCCTTTGAATGAAAGTTTTAACCCATTTCTTTCTTCCCTCCTCTTCCTCTTCCCCATCCCATACACACACTGTGATCTCTGAGCTTTCTGTTAAACTAATGATGCGCAGTGAATGGAAGACCAACCCTTCCAGGAAAACACATCAACAAATCCAGGAAACTCTCTAATTTTTTTTTATTTGTGAAAATGAACTGAATGTGCCCTGGCTGGACAGTTTGGTTGGTTGGAGTGTTGTCCCAATACGGAAAGGTTGCGGGTTCAATCCCTAGTCAGGGGACATAAAGAAACAAATTGATCTCTCTCTCTCTCTCTCTCTCTCTCTCTCTCTCTCTCTCTCTTCCTCTCTAAAATCAACAAGTAAATTAAAAAAGAAAAAAGAGGAAAAGAAAATGAACTGAATGTTTTCAAAGGATAAGAAAGGCTGTTCACTTTACCTTTTGATTCATCCAGACTATGGATGAGAAGAAATTACAGTAATCAATCAACTTAAATTCTGTGTTTTACAAATAAATAGCCTAATGCAATCAGAAATAAGCCTAAGTTTATAAGTAAAATTGGCAAAATGCTAACAGGTAGAAATACCTCCTTGTCAGTGGAAAGGCTAACCTCGGAAATAGCCATCATTCTGGCTATTACTATCACAGACAAACCCACAGAGAGCTCTGCTGTTGACAGAGCAGAGGAGGTAAAAAGAGCTCTGAGCTAAGGTTCAGTGCTACCAGGTAAAGTAATAAGTGTGCTGTCGCTCCTTCCCCAGGGAGCAACCGCTGCCTGTCTTCAGGGATGTTCCCACAGATCTTGGAAATGGAGCCTTTACCAGAGAGCCTTCTGATCCTGACAGCTGAAAATCTCAACATGGCACAGGGAACAAGCCAATACTAAGCATGAGTTCCCAGTTCCCACCCATCATGCTGCAAAAGTTAAAAATAAAAAGATGAGACCCAAAATGTGGGAAATGAACCCACGTACTTCCTGAATGCTTGCTTAGCTGAAGAAATACTCAATATATTTGACTAACTTATGCCTCATTTCTCTTGCTTTATTGTTCTTCTCACTAAGCTTTAGATATTTTCCCTAAGGTTTAAAAGTGAGGCTAAATGCTCACCTGCTGTAAATCATGACTTACATAAATCATAAGACAGAAGACCTGCCATTTGTGTAAATATAAATTTGTCATGAAATAGCTTGAAACAAAGTTTGGAAGAATGTGCACAGAGACATTCCCATTGTTCAGTTTGGTATGATCTAAGATATCTGTCCCTGTTACTTAACTCTTTTCTACTATAAACATGTATTACTCCTATGCTTTCCAAGCTTAAAAAAAGGAAGCAGAAAATATTAAAGTTATTTACCAATTCAAGTTATCGACATCAGATGTTATAATTAATTATTTCAAAACTGTAGGCCTTGCCTGACCAGGTAGTAGTGCACTGGATAGAGCATCGGCCTGTGATGCTGAGGACCCAGGTTTGGAACCCCAAGGACACCGGCTTGCCAACTTGAGTGTGGAATCTTAGACATCCCCCCATGGTCACTGGCTTGAGCTCAAAGGTCACTGGCTTGATGCCCAAGTTTGCTGGCTTGAGCTCAAGGTCACCAGCTTGAGCCCTAGGTCGCTGACTGACTCAAGCAAGGGGTTACTCAGTCTGCTATAGCCCCCCGGTCAAGGCACATATGAGAAAGCAATCAATGAACAACTGGGGTGTCCCAATTATGAGTTGATACTTCTCATCTCTTTCCCTTCCTATCTACTGTTTCTGTCTTTCTCTCTCACCAAAAAAAAAAAAAAAAAAAAGGAAAACAAAAAACTATTTAGGCACCATATATACCCACCATTGCCAAAGTCCATCTGCTAATTTGAGTAGAAGTATTTGCATTTGTTGGCAACCTTATTTTGAAACATAGGAACCAAACAGGTTTACCTACTCTCCTGAAGTAGCTGCTAATTCCACAAATTATCTGCTCATTTTTAAGACAAAGACCCTCCCTGACAAAGGAAATAAGATGTCTCCTATCAATGAATTGAAAAATGCATTCATTCAAAAAGTAGTGTCACAACTGACATGTCAGTTTTATAGCTCTTCTTGCTTCCACTTTTAATGGAGGCTAAAGGCAAAAGAGACAGATTCCAAATGTTCCCTGCAGGGATTTAAATTGGCTCTATTAATCTCTGACTTCAAGACAATGTTTAAAAATAAATGTCTAGTTTAACATTTTACAAAAGCTTTGTTTTAAATATTAATTTTTCTTCTGTGTGCCACAAGAGAGAAAGGCTGTATTTGGGTACTAAGTCAGAGGCAACTCAACAAAATGGAAATCACCCAAGGCGGCCTCCATCTTCCCACTCAGTCGGCCCGTGGGCTGTCCGGTCACACCTTAGGCCCCATTCCCACTTACAATTGTTGTAGCTTTACCATCTGGCGCTTTGATATCCCTCTCTCTAGCTACTATTGCAAACCTTCCCTACTCTGCCTTCTGTTGAATTAATCCTGCCCCTTTATTGGGCTCTCCAGTGGGTTCTGCTTTCTCTTTTTGTTTTTTCCCAGGCTTTTTAAACAAGAATGCACATTCTCATCCTCATTTCTATATAATAAACATAGAATATGCTTTTTAGCTGTTTATTTCACTCCATAATAAATAGTTTAATATTTAAAACAAATACAGATCCATAAAAGAATTTTAAATATTTCAAATATAAAACTCAAAACTCTGGGATTGTCAATCTTCTTTAAAAAAAAAATAATACATAAATAAATAAATAAGGTCTTTTATTTGGTTTTCCTATGTCTTTATAGAAACACAATGTTAGTGTGCTCAGAAACATTCTCCACATGCTTGACTTACTCTAGAATAAGGTTCCTTTCAGAAGCTACTGCCCCTTTCCCAGAGCCCCTTTACCCAGTCAGTTCAGTCCCCTGCACCTGACACAGATGTCCTAGCATGCTCTGCACATCACTAAACACCCTCAGTCTACCAAAAGAAAAAGAGTGTGGAAGGCAGGTGGCAGGGGGTCTCTCAATGCAAGCCAGAGCTGCACCCAGGAGTCTAACTACTCAAATGACTTTGCTTTCAATGCTTTGCATTTAAAATTTTTTATTAGGTGAGAAGAGGGGATATAGTGAGTCAGATTCCCATTTGCCCCCTAACCAGGATCCACCCGGCTACCCCTGTCTGGGGCTGATGCTAGAGTACCAAGCTATTTTTAGTGCCTAGGGCTAATATACTCCAACAGAGCTATCCTCAGCACCCAGGTCACACTCCAACTAATGGAGCCACTGGCTGCAGGAGGGGAAGAAGGAGAGAAGGGGCAGAATGAGAGGAGGAAAAGCAGATGGTCACTTCTCCTGTGTGCCCTGATCAGGAATTGAACCCTGGGCATCCATATGCCAGGGCCAATGTTCTATCCACTGAGCCACCAGCCACCACTTGAATTTTAATTGTTTTAAGGAAAAAAAATTAGACTCTATAATAGGATATACAGTACAGCACAGGAAATACAGTGAGTAATATTATAATACCTATGTATGCTGCTAGGTGAATAGTAGAGTTATCAGGAGGAGCACTTTATAAACTATATGTGTCTAACTACTATGCTGTACACCTGAAGTTCATATAAAATAATACTGAATACTAACTGTAATTGAAAAAATATTTTTAAAGAAATTTTACAAAAAGAGTACACTCATGCGCCCCTTAATGAGAGGCATATGTTCTCAGAAATGTTTCATTAGGCGATTTAGTTTTGCATACATCATAGAGTGCACAAACCTAGATGGTAATGCCTCCTACTACAACTGTATATGCTATACTGTTAAATGCTTGGGAGCTCAGCAGATTTGTTTATATTAGCATCATCACAAACACGTGAGTAATGTGCTACATGAAAATGTCATGACAATGACAGCTGCCACATCACTATGCAATAGGAATTTTTCAGCTCCACTGTAATCTTATTATGAGACCACCATCATATATGCTGCCTGCTGTTTACCAAATCGTTATTATGTCACACATGACTGTATTTAACATCTTACTTAGGAAGTTCTAGGTAAAAGGCAAAACAAGAATTCTCAAAAGGAATGGAAACTGAATTTCATTTGCTTTTCAAGTCATCCTCTGCCTAGAGTCCCTCCCTAAGCCTCTGGTCCTTCCCCTTCCCCTGGAGCCTCTCCCCAAGCTGTTGGTCCTTCCCTTCCCCCTGGAGTCTCTCCCCAAGCTGTTGGTCCTTCCCTTCCCCCTGGAATCTCTCCCCAAGCCTCTGGTCCTTCCCCTTCCCCTGGAGTCTCCCCCCAAGCCTCTGGTCCTTCCCCTTCCCCTGGAGTCTCTCCCCAAGCCTCTGGTCCTTCCCCTTCCCCTGGAGTATCTCCCCAAGCCTCTGGTCCTTCCCCTTCCCCTGGAGTCTCTCCCCAAGCCTCTGGTCCTTCCCCTTCCCCTGGAGTCTCTCCCCAAGCCTCTGGTCCTTCCCCTTCCCCTGGTGCACACAGACTCTGGGCAGATCCAGGCTCGCTCCAGCTTCCATCTCTTTCTCTGACTGACATAGATTGAGTCTCAGGGGAGGTTTAGTGACTTGCCAAAGGTTATATTGCCCTAAATTGGCTCCAAGTTTGTTAGTGGGTTTATTTGTTCTATGACTGGAGTTATATGGCCAAAGTCTGAGATTTAGGAGTTACACAATGAGTTATAGCCAGAAGAATGGATAAGATTCTTAAAGGAGAATATGACAAAAATATAAGGCCAAGGTTGGAACCTGCATTTAGAGGGCACAGTAAGTCCCCTTAAAATCCCCAATTATGGCCTTTTCATTAAAACTTAAAGTGACTACGTCCTAAAAGTCATCCTATTATGAGAAATGTGTACATTCAACACTCTTGAGTTAAACCTGAATAAAAGACTCATTCTTCTTTTCTTTCATTCATTCAGCAAATATTGAGTGACCGTCTAGCCTATATCAGAAACTATTCTAGGAGCTGAGGATATATTAGTGTACCAGTTTAAATCCCTGTTGGCAGAGAATTTAACAGAACTACAGATTACATTTGTAATTTTGCAATATCTAAAAACTCATAGACTTCCTACAACAAATTATTCCCTATGGACTTCACTTTCCACATCTCTTAAGTGGAAATAGCAAAACTTGACCACTACATCACATAGACTACAGTGAGAACTGGGTGAAATATTATTTACAAAGTACCTAGTATAGAGCCTCACAATCACAGACAATCAGTAAGTGGTAATATGCAATTATGATTACAGACTACCCTAAAACTGAGTCATCATTCACATATCCCTCAGAATTAAACCTTATAAATAATACTGTCACCCTGTCCTAAATTCATTCAGATGCAACTCTCATGATATCTGATTTTTGCTATTTCTGCATTCAGCTCTGTAGTATACTCAATACTTTATCCTCACTTCAAGCAATAACTATAGAATCATGGGTTTTATATTTGTTTTTTATCTTGCCTAATACCTATTAAATTCATAAGTAATTATTAAAATTTAAAGGTCCATTCATGTGACATAGCACCTAAAATTAACTTAGATATCACTGAAAGTATTCTGGGTCTACTTTGGGAATCACTTCGCCATATGCTCAAGTTTGCAGAGCTGATCTCCATATCTAAATCTGGTTTATTTAAATGAAACACATTTCGGAGCACTCCCGAGTCTGCCATCTTCTCGGTCTCCATGGATGCTCTCCTAAGGCAGCCCCTCAGCATCTCTCTCCCGCACAACTGTCACAGCCTCCCGGCTTCTACCCTTAGAACCAGATCATCACTCCTATCTTACTTAGAATAAATGCAAAGACCTGACTGCACTCAACAAAAGCCCTACATGATCTGGCCCCTGACTGTCTTCCCAGCACATTTCCTAACTCTCTTCCAGCAGATGTATGATTGCAGCCACACTGAATATTCGGGCAGCCTTTGCATCTGCGTACAGCATCCTTTCCAGATCATCATGGCTCACTCTCTCACTTAGGAGGCCTTCCCTAAACACTAACTCACTCCTCCATCGCTGTCTGCCTGCTCACCTTGCTTTATTTTCACTTATCACTACCAATCATTAAATGAACATTTATGTGTTTGTTAGCTATCTGTTGAGCCCCATTAGGTTGTAAGCTCCAGGAGCTTTTATACAATGTCTATATACAAAACATTATATAATATGCTTTGTCTATATTGCATACCCCTAAATTACTAATTCCTAAAACAGAATGGAAGTCACTCAACAAATATTTGTTGATTGAAGGAATGGATGAGTGGATGTACAAATGGTGGTTAATGAGTATTCGTCATAACGTGTTCCATTTGAGGTTTCTCCAGGACTTGTAGAGTGGACAGTACAAAATAAAATCCTGGAGTTTAGGAGAAAGAAAAGCAAAGAACAAGAACACGTGAAAGAAAGAGTAAAGATGCATGAACCTACCCACCGAAGTCCTCCAAACGTTACTGAAGTATAGGCCCCAAAATACAGAATTCATTGGAAAAAGAATAGCGCTCATATATGGATATAGATAGGATTGGAAAAGTACTACTTCATCATACAAGAATGTTTGATGCTTAACTTGGTTAAAAGGGGGGTGGGGGTATAAGTAGATAAATAAAGTAAACATTTATTTTAGCCTTTAATGACAAGCTACTCCCTCACTAAGTTTTAAAAACAAGTGCTGAAAAGTAACTAGGTACAATTGGTTAACTGATTGTTTTTCTGCCCGGTCTGTAGAAGTGCAAATGAACAGTAAAAGTGCCAAGACAGAGGCTGCTAAGATGGTGTAAAATGTGGGAAATGGCTGCTAGTAGGCTGAGACACCCCAGTTCATGGCCTTCCTATACCTACACCCTTTGACACGTAATTTTCTATTACTTCACTCTGACCCTGAGTTCCACTATGCCTTGCTTTGGCCAGTGAGATACTAACAAATGTAACACAAACAGAGCTTTGAAAAGCACATGTGTGTTGCCACCAACCCTTTTGTACAATTGAACTTGTCTGCTTTTGGATGCCAACCATTAGCACTTGTCTGGATTCACCTCCTGGAGGGACAAAAACAGAGATGAGACATGTGGGGGAGTACTGAGTTTTCCCAGTCAAAGATGTCTTAGTCTGACAGCTAACCACCAATGCATGAGTAAGACTAGCTAAAATCATCAGAATCTGGCTTAGATTCTAAATTCCCCGAGCTAAACAGTAGACACATGAAAATAATAAATAGCTGTCATTTTAAGAGCCTATGCTCTGGAGTAGTTTGTTACACAGTAATGGCTAACTGATATAACTTGGATAATAACCAAGAGATTAAAGCAAGATGGAGGTGTCTCCCTAAATTCAAATTTAAGAACACAATTTTAAAATATTTTCTCTAAAAGTCAAAGGCATTAAAATGACAAGTTATCTAAGCAACAGAGGTCTTACTTTTCACATTAAAGTTTTCTAAAAAAATTGAAAACAACAAGATTATAAGGAAATGTGTTTAATATAACTGCAAGTCTAAGGCTGAACTATTAGCATCTCCTTAAACTATAAGAGTGGGGTGATCTCTTAAAAGTATAAATATCAGATACCCAGTAGACTCTTAGGATTTCTTTTTATGGTTTCCAGTAAAAACAAAATAGAACCACACATGTTCCCCTCATCCTTCAGTAATTCTACCCTACCCTCATCACAGGGGACTTCTGATTTCCACAGCATTAAGAGTCTATTTTTATTAAAGGAAACTATTGCTTCTTTCATCTTGAAAAATTAACAACCTTTCTGTCCACAAACCAAAATCACTTAAAGACCCGTAGCTAAAATAAGCCAACAAAAATTTGCTTCTATTCAGACTTTTGTACTGAAACAAGCACTATCTTCTTCCCCTTCCAAGATTTTCTTTTTCTTTCTTTCTTCCTTTCTTTTTCTTTCTCTTTCTTTCTTCCTTCCTTTCTTTCTTTCCTTTCCTTCTTTTTCTTCTTTCTTTCTTCTTTCTTTTTCTTTATTTCTTTCTCCTCTTTCTTTCCCTTTCCTTCCTTCCTTCCTTCCTTCCTTCCTTCCTTCCTTCCTTCTTTCCTTCCTTCTTTCTTTTTTTTTCTTTCCTTCCTTCCTTCCTTCCTTCCTTCCTTCCTTCCTTCCTTCCTTCCTTCCTTCCTTCCTTCCTTCCTTCTTTCTTTTCTTTTCATTTTTTTTGCATATTTCCACGAGGTCTGCAGTAATGTGTAAACGCTCAGATTGGAGAAGTGAATAACAAAGCAGATACTGAGGAATGATATGCAGTTTGTAGATGCTTTTGTATCCAATATCCTTCACACTCACAGCCTCATCTGGGACCAGGCAACAATTTTAGTTCATGTGGAATCCTTCTTGTATTCCATTGCATAAACATATACCTACATCTTTGTATGAGAAGAAAACAGGCCCACCGGAGAACATTATTAAGGATACAAATAATAATGTGGACTTGTAGAGTCCTCTTCTATGCTTAGTGTCACTTGTTCTTCCTTAGACGGTGTCTTAGTTCATTGGGGCTGCTATAGAAAATACCATACACCACATGGCTTATAAACAACAGAAACTTATTTCCCACAGTTCTGTAGTCTACAAGTCCAAGATTAGGGTGCCAGTATGGTTGAGTGAGGGCCATCTTCGAGTTTGTGAATTTCTCATTGTATCCTTAACCCTTTGAGTCGTGAGGTTTTTGTTCATGTTGCTGACCCCCAGGAGTGAGTTTGTTTGTTTGTTTCTTCAAAAAATGAAATTTGTTCCTGTTATAGTTTTATTAACTTAAAATCATGTTTGTTTAATAACCAATTTATGGAAACAAGAACATACATTTGCCTTTTTTTAATGTTGCCTTACACATTTTTAAAATAAATTGATCACACTCTGGATGGTCAGGAGGCACAAGGATGTACATGAACATTTGTACTACTCAAAGGATTGAAAGGCAGCAGGGGCTAGAGAGTTCTGTAGGTTCTCTTCTATGAGGTGCTAGACTCATTAAGGCTATGCCCTCATGACCTAATCACCTCTCAAAGGACCCACTTCCTTACAATATTTAACATCAGATTTCAACATATGAATTTTGGGGAGACAAAAATTCAGTCTTTAGCATGTGGTGAGCAGAGCCAGGATTCTTGTCTCCCTTTTAGAGACAAGAAAACTCAGGTTGTGGATGACACTATAACTTCCCTGTAACATGACTTTCTGTAACATGAATTCAAACCCGAATTCTGAGTCCTTTTCTATATACTCTGTCCCTGAATCATACAATGTTGAAAAACTCAAACCAATTATTTTCACAGAAAAGGGAAAGAACAAAGAAATACATAAGAAGAAAGATAAAGAACAGAGAGTTATCTCTGACAAAAAGAGACAACAGAGGCATTTACATATACATGAGACAATTGTTTAAGAAAACCAGCTCCTAACTGGTAACATTTCTAGAACATTCTACAGAACACAACAGAAAGCTACATAATTTTGTACCTTATTATGTACTGATAACAACAGGGCAACAAATATCAAAGTGAGGAATCCCACATAACTTTCCTTGACAATCACATTTCCACCTCCTCTTTATGTTCTAAATGTGCTCTTGTGGGCTGTTTTTCTGTATCCAATATAAGGTACTGCAAGAAATTCTTGTTTATTCAAAGTATATTTAGCAGAGGCAGTGCTAGTGGTAACTGAATCGACAGATTAACAGAGTACAAAACATAGTAATATCTCATTTATTTCAGACTCTGCCCAAGTATAAAGCTCTAAGACAGAGTTTGGCAAACTTTTTCTGTAAAAGATCAGATAGCATATACCTTAGAGTCTGCGGACCATACAGTCTCTGTGGCAACTACTCAATTCGGCCTTTATGGTGTGACAGCAACATTAGATGATATGTAAACAACCAAATGTGGCTGTGTTCCAATAAAATTTTATTTAAACAATTTTATTTAAGCAAATGTGGGCCACAGACAGTCATTTGCCAATCCCTATTCTAAAATATAACCCTCAACCAAAAAGGAAAAATATACACTCATGCTTTTATTAACTCTCTGGGAGAACACTCTGATTGGATTCCTATTCTCTCACTTTATATACAGTTTAAAAAAGAAAAACTGGAATATTTTCTTGCTTTCAATCTATAGCAAATGAGAAGAAGGGATTTCAAAGCAGGGCTGCCAGCATGGGCCAGTACAGTGCAGACCAAAGCCTTCAGATGGTAGCAAGGGTCTGAAATGGCAGGGCAGTCTGGACCAGCCAATTTAGGGGCAAAATACTCTCCCTAAACACATGCCTTACTTAATATCATCTTAATCAATTGCAATATAACTTACTTATTAAAAAGTTCCATTTTTGATGTTCATAATGATGATTCTGAATTACCAAGAGAAAGGTCCTAATTACTCTTTTTAAGACAGTAGAAACATAGGCATACATAGGATCCACTTCAGAAAGACCCACAAAAGTTGGCCACTAGAAGCTTTGAAACTGACTGGATAAACTTCAGTTATCTAGAATATATATTTTATGAAATAATCAGTTCCCCAGGTAATAATAGGAAGACAAACCTTTATAAAGGCACTTGTCTTGAGTCGTGCATCATTTCAAGTGTTTTATGTATTAATTTATTTAATGTTCACAACAACCAAAGCAGGTAGGTATTATTATTATCCCATTTTCCAGATAAGAAAATTGAGGTACAGGGAGCTTAAATATCTTGCCCAGAATGATGACACAGCTACTAAGTGGCAGAGCTGAAAATTTTTTTATGTTTATTTTATTGATTTTAGAGAGGGGGGGGGTAGAGAGCAGGAGAGAGACAGGAACATGTGTTTCTGTGTGTGTCTTGACTGGGGATCAAATTGGCAACCTCTGTACTTCGAGACGATGCTCTTACCAACTGAACCATCCGGCCAGGGCCAGAGCTAAGATCTGAATCCAGGCAGTCTAGCTCCAGACATATTTTTTCAAACACTTCACTATGCCAAGGCATCACCCTAAAAACATATGCAGGATGTCTTATTTCAAATACCATAAACATGGTAAGATATATGTAAAACCTTTTCTAAAAATAATATTCAGAATCTAATGATTGAGACATGTCAGCGTCTCAATCGGCCTTGGGGAAAGACTGTATCTATTATCTCTGTTCAGTTCCACCAAAATATTGTAAAAAGACAGTCTGGATGTTAGATTGAGGAGGTTTTATTCTTTCCAGGATTGCATTTAAAATTGTTTTTTGGAATGAGCCAGGAAAATAAACAAGTAATTCAAGTTATGGGAAAATTCTTTTTAGGCACTCCTAGTTCAGTCAGATAAGTACAAGGATGTGAAGTGAATTAGTCCTTCTATTTTCTTAGGTCAGGATATAAAAATTAAAACATTTTTATTTGTTGTCTTTATTTCTTAAATAGCTTAATTGTAAATTTGGCTTATCCAGAAGGAAAATACTCTGGTTGTTAAAATAACTGAGGTTACTATTGGCTTATCACCCAACAAAAATATTTGACCCTA
Organism: Saccopteryx leptura; assembly: GCF_036850995.1. Classification (NCBI taxonomy): domain Eukaryota; kingdom Metazoa; phylum Chordata; class Mammalia; order Chiroptera; family Emballonuridae; genus Saccopteryx; species Saccopteryx leptura. Next base: position 135,550,521 of record NC_089503.1, read on the forward strand.
ATATAGCCCAAGTAAAAGACTAAAATCATTTCATGATGTTTTATTAAAAGAAAATTAAAAGTTTGTGGAGATATTTTTTTCAAATAGCAATGATCTGGAAAATACTTCTGGTTGCTGAGTAGGCATCTGTATTCTTTTTTATTTATGATATAATATTTTTTGCTAATCTCTAGAAGTTCATATTGGAGAGAAATCTTATAGCCTCTAGAAAATAGAGAGGCTATGAACCAAGCTCAAATTAGTTTCACTTTTTGCTCAAGTTTATGCAAGAAATCGTTCTCAAAAGCTCTGCACTCTCTTCACAGTAGTTATCCCCAAAAATAAGGAACTGGGAAGAGCAGACGAGTTTTGAGCAGTCATTTCATCTTTGTTGTTCTTTTCTTCATTTTCCTCCCATACTTTTCTAAAACTAAAAAGCGGGCGATGCAAATAGCTGATGTAGAAAAGATGGGGTGAGGAGAAAAAGAAAAACATTCCATTACCACTGTCTTTGCCACTGAATGTAAATTTTAAATCAATAGTAATTCTATAATCATAATTTTAGTTATATTTTAATAAACTTGAAAAATATTGACAGGTGGGATTAAGAATTTAATAGTAAATTCGTATTCTTAATTTCTTCTAAATGGTAATGATTATACTTTTTTTAACTTAACTATACCTTAGTGGTTATGAAGCCTAGATTCTATTTAGACATATTAGAGAAAGAAAAGAAGTGAAGGAAAGGAAAGGAAGAGAAGTTGTTTTTTTAAAAAGGAAAGAAAAGGAAAAAGTATGGCAGAAATTGGTTGGTTAATCACCAAACTAACCTTCTGTTTTTCCCAGACACAAATAAGACTTTCTACACTAGCGTCCATTCAACCAGGTGGGGCCATGTGACCAAACTCTGGCCGAAAGAATGTGAGAAATCCTCTACGTGTTTTCCCCTTTGCCAAAGCACAAGGGTCTGGGAACTGGTGGTAACAAGGTGATGACAAGACCACTTGAATGAGAGGAATGTACTCATCAAGAATATCCATTTTATAAATTGGCACAGCCACTATGGAAAACAGTATAGAGGTTCCTAAAACAATTAAAAATAGAACTACCATATGACCCAGCAATCCCACTTCAGGGTATTTATCTGGAGGTAATGAAATCACTACCTTGAAGAGGTGTATCTGTACTCCATGTTCATTGCACTGTTATTCACAATAGCCAAAGCATATAAACAACCAAAATGTCCATTGATGGATGAATGGATAAAGAAAATGTCATACACACACACACACACACACACACACACACACAGAGTGGAATATTATTCAGATATAAAAAAGAAGAAAATCCTGCCATTTGTGATGACATGGATGAAACTTGATGGCATTATGCTAATGAAATAAGTCACACAGAGGAAAAATACTGTATGGTTTCACCTATGTGTGGAATCTAAAATGATGAACTCAGAGAAATGGATTAGAATAGTGGTTTCCAGGGGTCAGAAGTTGAGGGAAAAGGAAAGCTGTTGGTAAAAGGGTACAAACTTTTAGTTATAAGATGAATAAGTTATAGCAATCTAATGTACAAAATAATAATTACAGTTAATAATGTACTATATACTTGAAAGTTACTAAGAATAAATCTTAAATGTTCTCAGCACGAAAAGAGAAATAGACTTTATGTAATGTTATGATGTGGGTGTTAGATATGTGTATTAAATCAACATGTTGTACACCTTAAATTTATACAATGTTATATGTCAATTGTTTCTCAATAAAGCTTGGGGAATAATGAAGTTAAAAAACATTTTTTTCATTACAATTTTAAATTTCTGAAGAGTGCTCTTATCCAATCACCAAAGCACAAGAAATTCAAGACAATGGTCCTAGATGGCAGCATTCAAGCTGTACTACAAATGGCATTCCTTCAGTTCTAGAGAGTTTCCCCGCGAATTGCTGGGTGGGTGAGGATCCATTTCACATACTTTGGATCTCTTATTGTGCCTTTCTCTTTTATGATTTCATCTAAAAAGGGGAGGAAAGTACTTACTATAGGTAGTAGAACTTCTTCCAACTAACCAATATTACTTGTAGGAAATAATCAAATTCTTAACAAAAGTGCGCTCAAGCAGCTGAAATGTAGGACACAGCTGTGCCCAACATTCCTAAACTGTGATGATCTTCGGAAGAAGAAGCAGTTAAATATTTGGGATTTACAACTGCTGGCTGTGCTTTCCAAATCATTCACAAAGTCATTTTGACCATTCCTTTTATTCGCCGGATGAAAAGTCCTAGGAATAAGCATCAGTTTAAAAGCTACGTGATTATTCCATTAGTAAAATTTAATAGCGTTAAGACAGGAATAAAAAATATAAGAACAGCTGTCGGTCTGAATTTTCTAACTCACTTTTTCCTGAGAAACTATATGCTCTAAAATTTCATCATTAACAGCTCTAAGTGTAGACTGTGAAAGAATGCTTTTCTGACTCCTGACTTAGTGCTATGTCTAAGTGGAAGGAAAATCATGGCACAAGTTAAATCAACAAGAAAATCCATCCTGTCTGAGGGAGATAGACATAGCTTAGAAGGTTAACTAACTAATCAATAAGAAATGTATCTGATATTTTTCATTTTAAAACTTGACCAACTTTTTTTAATTTAAATTTTGAATTTTGAAATTAAATTGAATGGGCTGACATTGAACAATAAGAATACATAGGGTTCAGGTGAACATCTCTATAACATTTGAATTATTGTTGATTGAGTTGTGTGCTCATCACCCAAAGTCAAATCATTTTCTGTCATCATATATTTATCCCTCTTTATTCTTCTCCCCCACACTCCCTCCCCAAGGTAACCATTTCACTTTTATCTCTGTCCATGAGTGTCAGTTTTCTATCCCACCCATGGGATATGTATTTGGCCTTCTTTACTTCCCTACAACACCCATTTTTATTAACATGCTGAAAATAGTTGTCATAAGCAGCATTTAACATGGCACATAGAGGTTTTGTTTTCACATAAGATACCACATTTACTTGCCACAGCAACCCCACTGGTGTTTTTAATGCTTAAATAGATAAGAACTGAGGCTCAAACAGCCTTTGTAACTTTTCAAGATCAAACAGTGAAGATTTATTTTGCTTTAAAAAGTATGTATTCATTACTGGGAATGTGTATTTAGATGTAAAGAAGTTAACTACTGCTATGACTTTCTATTAGTAAATTAGTATAGGCCCTGGCCAGTTGGCTCAGTGGTAGAGTGTTGGCCTGGCGTAAAGATGTCCTGGGTTTGATTCCCTGTAAGAGCACACAGGAGAAGCGATCACCTGCTTCTCTACCCCTCCCCCATCTCTCTCTCTCTCTTTCTCTTCCCCTCTCGCAGCCATGGCTAGATTGGTTTGAGTGCTGAGGATGGCTCTGTGGAGCCTCCACCTCAGGTGCTAAAAATAGCTCTGTTGCAAGCATGGCCCCAGATAGGCAGAGCATTGGCTTTAGATGGGGGTTGCCCGATGGATCCTAGTTGGGGTGTATGTAAGAGTCTGTCTCTCTATTTCTCCTCCTCTCACTTGGAAAGAAGAAAAAAAAATCATAGTATAGAGTTGTACAGTACATTACATTGTACTGTATATTCCAATGTACAAATAATTAAAATGTTTTTTCATAAGCACTTTCTCATTATGTTGCTGATATTCACTTATACAGAAAAATACCAGGACATATATCATTATTTTCATTGTACAGATATAGACATTGAGGCTTAGAAAAAATGTAATGACCTAAGCACAATCTCACTAACCAAGATTAACTCATTAGGCCAATCTGCTTCTTGAAATTAGAAGTTGAAGTGACACAATTTTGGCTGGTGACTAACATAATGGGAACTTGGATTACCTGCACACCTTATATCATTCAAATAGAATTAATTATTTTTCACTTGAATGAAAGTACCTCCTCCACAAATGAGTGGTGTCAAGCTCCCAAAAGAACTATGAAATTCTAAAGCATTTAGCTCTTCATGGTGTTGTGTGGGATATGGGATGTTGTTTCATTTGGTTTGTTCTGTTTTCTTTCAAACATGCTCAAGGTGGGACAGCAACTCTTTTAAAAATGCCAACTAGAAATAATTAAATTGAGGGGGGGAAAATTAAGCAATATGATTTGTCCATTATGGAAAAAAAATGTTTTAGAGAAGAGTAAGTCTTTCCAAAAGCAAAATTCACCAAATAAAATACTGGAAAATGTAATTCAACCAAGAAAAAATATTTTTTTTCAATGTGGATTTATGTCATTGCTTTAGTAGGTAGTGTTAATCGTTTCCAAATGCCAATGTGTATTCACGAACACTTTGCAAGTCCATGATGTAATACATTCCTTTTTGGATACATGTTATGTCAAATCCATCTGTCTAAGGCAGATATGCATAGTTTTGCAGAACCTTATCTGCAAAAGAACTTTCATAGTCAGACAAAATTGCTTTACAAAATAAAGAGGAGTAGAGAAAAGAAAGATAGGCTGTTTTGAAGATATTTCTTCCTCCCACAGTACCTTGCACACAGCTCTGTGTCCACTGGGCGCCTGGCACCCCTCTGGTCTTGCTTTTCTTAATATCCTGCCCATTCACAAGAAAGAGATGTGACCCTGGCATCCCAGGGATAACTAAAAAGATGAAGGTTCTGGAGGAAGTGACAATACAAGATTTTAATCTGCCTACTAGTATACACCTAGTTTTAAATACTTTCTGACATCCATGGGCAGCTTATTAAAGTTTGATAATAAAACGTTAAGTCATTCTTATTTAATTCATCTCAAGTAAGTAAGTAAGTAAGTCAAAGTAAGTTAATATAAAGAATGAAGACAGGAAAAAGTGCAAAAGAAGGTTATTGCTACATCAAGAAAAACACAATTTGTATGAAAAGAGGAGCCCAGTTAGAGGTCATAAGCTAGTTCAGATAAAGCAGCTTCACCCCAACCACTCTAGATGGGACTTGAACTACCCTGGTGGATGAGATTATATTCCTTTTATTCATGCACCACTTTCTTCCACTAATACAGTTAGGAATGTTGAACAACAAGTGAATCAACAATGACTATTAGTGTCTATGGCTATGGAAATCCAATAAATGAACTCGCTTTTCTATCTCAATCAGGGATCTCACTATTTCTTCATCAAGTAAATGTTTCCTCGAGGAATATATTAAAATAACTTTTCTTTAAAACTATTTTACATACATTTGATTGATATGGAATGGTGTGCTGATTATTTTTCTTTCCTTTTATGAATCTCATCCACGAATGTGACCTGTAAAGGGGTCATATTTTATTTTATATTTTTAACAACAAAAGTTTGCATTTCCAGGATGATATACACATAAAATTTTGCAAAACCACAACTAATATTTCTATCCTACCTGCTAAACTATATCAGTCATTTTAAAAGGTGCAATCAAAAATAAACTGCTCTTGAGTATAAAAATAATATTTTACAGGAATTCGCAAGTAATTACTATTGCTATTAGAAGTTTATATTTGCCACAAGAATCCATAATTTTAGAAAACTGTCCAAATGATTTATGCATGAGGCTTATATATAGCACGAATATATACATTTGTATCTATGAGTCTAAGGAGAAACACTTAGGCAGAAAGCAAACTGGAAAACAATCCCAAATTATAAGAAGTTACCTAGCTTTGTGCTGTAGTAAGAACAAGTATAAAAATTATTTTGGAGGAAGAAAAATTATTGCTGAGCACTAACTTTAAAGGCAAAAGCCCTATTTTAAAAAAAAAAAAAATGATAGGAGAAATCAATAATGTTTTTAGAGAAAAAGTGCACTGCTTACAGTAACCAGTCATAGTATTAATTCTATCCTGCAGTGTGTGCTATAGATGGTAATAGAAAGCTGTTTTCTAGTTTCTCCTTTCGATGCATCCCAGCTTTCTCTTAAACCTTGTTAGCAACAGAAGTCACCCCCAACAACTACACAAACCTAACAACGGCTTCCCTGGGATAATTTGATCTGCTCCAACCACAAATTCCACTCTACATACTTTTCTTCTGTTTTGGTTGTGTCTGTGTGTGTTAAATATACTTCTTATAAGGCTTTTAAAAACCAGCTAATAGTCTCTCCTTCAGCTCTCTGCCCCGTTAACAGGACCACTGAGGAACATTTTTCTCCATGTAAAAATGACCTGGTTATCTATAGAGTATATCTAGTTCAGCTGCTGATGACAGTGGAGAAAGTATAACTGCCCTCATTTTACATTTCTCCTTCCTTTAGCCGCTGGGTACCTGAGCCCCAAGAGGATCAGTTGCTGCTCCCTCCCAAGCATGACACGGTGGGGCTAGGAAACCTCAGAACTTGCCTGACTCGAGTGCCTTCTCAGCCCTCGCCCTGACACCAGAAGCCGGTTTGAATCGGCTCATGTTGGACCTTTATCACTGATCCCATAAAACACACTGAACAGCCTCCTTCAAAATGCAGCTTGATTGTGATTCATGGCAAAAAGCTGGAATAACCCTGCCAGGTTTTAGAAGCTTTAAGATAAATTGCACTGAACTTGATACATATAAAACAGCACCTTGACAATGAATCATCTGCTAATTCAGTATTTTCTAATTACAATCACTCCCTCTCAGGGCATGTAATTAATTTACTGAGTTTAAAAAAAAAAAAAAAACACAAGGATTACTCACACAGTCTGGAAGATGCAATGTCAGCTATTTAGGACAGAAACATCCAAGGCCGTGTTAGAACTCAATTACGACTACATATGCGTTAGAGCAGGCACTGGCAGGCCTCTGGACTACGGCAACTATAGGACTCGTGCTTCTCGTACGCTGGGCTATAATTTATGAAACTGAGCCCCGGATCCAGCCAATCATTTAGCTCCTCAGAACAAGTCTAACTGGCTCTGGAAAGCTGAAAGGGCTGCACTAGAACAACAAAGATGAGATAGTTCACACAATAATCTGCTTATCAGGAATCGCTTTTCCTCACAAGGCCAGGGGGAAATCTCAGCGTCACTGTCGGGGGACAGGACAGATGACCTGAGAAAACGCGACTACACCTGGAGCAAGACCTTTTCTGGTTTGACAGTCCCAATCCAGCCTGCATGAAAGGACTGAGCTACCCCTGTAAACTGAAAGGCAATGACAACAGCAAAAACCTCAGGTAATTTTCATCTTTTTTTATTTTTAGTAGGAGTAATGCTGAGTCAAATATATGCATTCAGTCGCTGGGGCAACTAGGTATGCTTCAATTTTATTTTAGCTTTTTCTACTCTACTCTTTTTGTAGGATCATTTGCTATTAAGTATGAATAGAGGGAGGTTTAATGTACCTGAAATGAACTTGAAACTAAAATTATTATTTGTGGAGGAAAAGAGATTGTGCTCCCCAGCAGTTTGAGAGCCCCTTTTCAGAGGTGTACCATTCTCATCCACCCACAGAAACAAAAATAAAGGGGCTAAGCAGAAAGGGAGAGAAAAGGTGTTTTATGAGAACATATCTTAAAGGAAATAACTACGCTCAGAGAGTCAACTGGAAAGATAGGTTACTGTCCAGCTCCTCTGGCCCTTTAAATTTAGGCCACATAAGAATCTACCAAAATGTACCAAAATGTACCATGTGAGTTGTTGGGGTACAGAATGACATAAAGAGCTGACAGAGCTCCTGTGGACTCTTGTTTTCTTGGCAAAATTTTTTTGTATTTCACATTATATTTTAAAGTGTTACTTCTACCAACTACTGCTATGCCATACTGCCAGATTTGTAGTTATTAAAAAATCTACAGAAAACATTTTTAATTCAAAAGAGGTGACGAAAATAGAAAAGCCAAAAAAAAAAAATGGACTTGACATACACAGAATGCCAACACCACGCTGAGATACTTGACGCACTTTACCCAATAACAAATTCTTTCAAATCCGCAGCAAATAGTGTTTCTTCAACAAACTTTATAGCAAGTGTAACATTAGCATCAAAAAAGCCTTTGTAATTAAATTTTAAACAACTAAATCAATCATTATACTTGCAAAGTAACAACAGAACCTTCACAACATTTAAATCATGTCAGTTTTATATGCTCCCAAAGGAAGAAGCTGAGAAGAGGAACTTGCTTTGTTTAGTGATGAAATATAAACAATAGTAACAGAAGAGACATCTATGCACTTTTTGTTTGCTGTAGATAACTGACTGAATCCAACTTGAGATTTGACACCAAAAAGAAAAACATAGCAGTACACAGGGAACAGAAAAAAATTATCCACCAGCAACTCCCCCAAGATTTGTTCTTTGAATTGTCCACTTTGTGACTAGCCAGGGAAGACTATTTCTACTCTGTTTAAATTTTTTTTTTATTTAAGTAAACCTTTGTTTATTTGACAGTACTGTTGCCTTCAGTGACTATGTGAGAACCAAAATTTCTGAGGAAGCCAGTGTGTTAAAATTGTTGTTCCCTTTACTCAAAGATAGCATAGATTATCTAGTCTGAAATGCAAATCAAACCCGTAAGGTAATATTGTAGTTGAATCCTCAACACACAGAACACCCTGTTTCACATTCCCTTAATAAAATTCCAGTAAACTCCCCTTGAACTCCCATATTCAGATCTCCATTTGTCGGCAGACAAGGCCAAGAATACCCTAAGGCATTTAAGTCATTTCACATGTCCTGTTGTCCAGAAATTTCCCATAGGAAGTCTGTACCTCCCAAACAACTTTGAAGAGAACCACTTCACCACCCAAGACAATGGCCAGCAGCTCCCCAGCAGGTCTTTGAGTTAGGAGTCTTCACAGCTTCTGTACTGCCTGTGTATTGACCTATAGCTAAGTTACAGACTGACCTTTGGCTCCTGCACCCTGACAGGCACTCCATGTTTTGTTGGACTCAACTTTAAACTGTTCATCCTGAAACATATTGATAGTAAAAAGCTTTTTAAACGATTAGTACTGTCTTCCCCCCCTATAATCATAATAATCGTGATAGCCGGATACATATTAGCGCTGTCTGACAATTTGGGAAAATTTAGATATTTCGTACCAGGAGCTGTCATATAGCACAGAAAACCTCACACTAAAACAAAGGAAGTGATGTCTCGGTATCATCCACCTCAAGTCGATTACACTTCTTAGATGTGTTTTCAATGCCCTATGGAAAACAATGCAACGGAGGAAAAACTAAAATGATATACCTATCATACTATAATATTTTGCCTAAAGTTGTCAGAGCAATATATGAGTCTGTTTATAGTAGGCATCTTTGTCAATTCAGCAAGGTTTGTATTAGGAGATTCCAGCTAGAGAGACTCCCTCCTGTCATCACCATCAATTAATATTTGTTGGTTATCGCATCCGTGACTGTCTAAGAAGCTCTGAGTACAGGAGGGGCACCCGAACAGCTGAATTTTTCTTACTCATTTCTTTTTTCTCAAACTCACAGACAAGAATTAAGATGATCCCGATAAAAGAAAAGTAGCTCAGGAATGCAACCCTTTTCTGAACCAAAAACTATCAGCAAATCTCAAGTATCACAACAGCTACAGTTAACTGCGACGTGTTGAGAAACCTGGGCCAGGAATGATTTGTAGACCCATAAACTCATTTGTTTGGCCCGCAGTTTAATGTAGCCTAAGGAGTCACTCCCGAGACAAGTATAAGAAACGCTCAGACCTACCTTGTTAGTGTGTCAAAGGTTGGCAGGGTATTAACTCCATTCCAGGTGGCGTGGATAAATAGCCTCGTTATTTTCACAGTGCTGGACTCTGCCTAAAGAAACCCTGGACCTCGGGACCAGGGCGCTGGTAGTTAACTGCTGACAGTTCACATGCTGACACTTGGAGCCAGCATCGTATGGTTTAAACCGAAAGAGAAATAGTTGCTTAGAAAAATGTCAGCGAGAAGGCCTGCCTCACTTTAACAAAGCAAAAGCAAAAAAAAATTTTTTTCATTTAAATAAAAAGGCATAGGTACTAGAGATGTGAGTCTGTGGTCATTATAGGGATTCAATTTATGTTCTCAGTTCAGATTAAACACTTTATCTGGGCACACAGAGCTCAAATTCAGATTTGCTCTCGGCACACAGTGGGGGAGGAGTTTTGTTGTCTTTTAATTCAGTCTTTCCTAAGAAATATGAATTTATAAAAACATTAATAAAGCATTTGACAAGATTCTAAAATATATTATACTTAAAATGACCAGCAACCATTTGCACTTATAGATAGTCAAAATTCTTCTAGGTATTGAGACCGGAACAGAAGGATCCGTTTTTCTATAACCTCACTCAGTGTCAAATTTCTCAAAAGGCATACAACATACACATAACATATGCAAAAATTGACAACTATTTATATTTAGTAAGAAAAAAATTAGAGGGGGTTTCATTCCTAATATTTGAGGCTAAAGCCACCTCTTTGCTTCAGCAGCATGTAAGCACTATGACATGGACTTGTGAGCATGAGCTCGAAATCGGGCTACCCAGGCTGGACTCCCAGCTCTGATCCTTAACTGTGGACTTTGAGCAAGTTATTTAAGAGCTCTATGCCTGTTTCCTTGTATGTAAAACAGTGCCACACACAGTAACTACCTCCTGGGGCTGGCATGAAGATGAAATGGGCAATGCATGCTTAGAACTGAGCCTACTACGTGGAGAATATTCATTAAGAGAAGACTGTCATTGTTATCATTTAGCTCATTTCAATAAATATATACAATATCCAAAATGGAGGTGAATTACTGAATAGCCAGATATGGTGAAATATACCTACTAAAATCACACATCTCATTTCAGGTGACATTTATAAGTAAGATTTTGTCTTAAGGCCTATGAGATATCAGCTCAAGGAGGTGTGTCAGTCATTGTCTTCTGCCTGGTTATGGCTTGAAACTTTCAACCCTGTTCTGCATTTATTGTATCACGCAAGGACTCTCACCCAGGACATGACACATGGGGGTAATTGCCTTAGACATGATTCATGCAATAGTTGGTGCAAAGTTCAGACTACTTGAAAAATTCCTACATAAAAGAAAAAAAAATGGAATCCATTAATCTTTTGTCATGGTACCCTAACCAAAAAAAAATTACAAGGAAAAAAAAATAGAGTTACCTATCATGAACAGCTGTGCTCATTATCCAAATTCATGAACCATGTCTAGAATTCATGCTGACTTCTCAGTTTAGATATGAGAGAATACTGAAGCTAATTATCTCCTTTCTTCCCTGTGATGGGAATTTTTCAGAGCAGAAGAATATTAACTGAGACTCTGACCTGCTCACTGAAAAAGTACAGAGAAAAACAGTCAGCTTGCTGAGGGAGCAGCCACCCCAGGGAATGACTATGGACTTCCACATTCATTCGTGCATTTGCTCATTCATTCACTTATGAATAGTCTTGCCCCTTATCTCCCATGCAAACTCCCACCAGTCACAGCTGTTTATAGTTACCGAGGGAGCCAACACTCTCTCGCACAGCTGAGTAGATGCACCCCTCCATCTGTTCAGTCTTCTCCAGCACCCACCATTAAGACCAAGGGAACTTCTCTCCTTCACAGTGAACCCCTTCCTACCCACCACCTCTCCATAGAAGGTGGAAATTCCCTGGTGAGTAAATTATTGAATCAGTAACACCTACTACATGAATTAACATTAAAAGACAAACAACCAGTTGGAAAATTGGGGGACATGTTCAGTTTAGCAAAAATACTTTAGAAATGAAATACAGAGCACTTTTTGCAAGATCCCAAATGAAATAAAATATTAAGGTTTAAGAGTCTCTTAGACAGACTCTAGCAGCTAGAGGATCATCTGAGGTCTTTTTCAACAAGTTGATAAAGTAATGCAAGGAAGTCCACCATAGTTGCTAGAAGTTATTACACACGTGGTAGCTTTACCTGGAGCTTGGCAGGGAGTGGAATGAGCCAAGCTAATTCTCACTGTTCTTATCCTATTCCTGGCAGGGGAATGCGAAAGAAGCAGGTCTCCGATTCAAGAGTACGTAATGATCTTCCCTTTCCCTCTCTGTTGGCTCAGCTACAGGGTTGGACAGACATCAAGTCCCTCTACAGGGCCCACTGGTGCCCCTGACGTCCTGCGGCATCATTGCAGTTCGGACCTGTGCCTGAAGGCACAGTCACTCAGCACTGGACATTTGCCAAGGAGGAGGAGGATAGGATGGGATGGAGACTTTTAGAACACAGTGCTGGAGGGTTCCTTTCAGAATCGTGACATGAGTCCAGCTTGTCTTTCACCCCTCTCCCTCCTCACCAAAAAAAAATGTTCCCTTATGTTCCTCTGCTTCTTCCACCAAAGTGTCCCACAAAGGGGCCCATCCTCCCTTCCATCATATGAATCCTTTTGTGTGCCAACCCCAAGCAGCCTGCTTAAACCAATCTGTGCCAATGTGATTAAATGTTTCTGTTATCTTCCAAGTGGCACCTCATTTTAACCGAGACTTTCTAAAATTAGAGCTGAACCATAAAAACAACCACACTAAATAGTTTAGGCCTCTTGGAACATGATGACAAAGACATGCAGAAGACAAACAGGGCTTCCCAGGCCCTGGGAGCCACACCAGCACATCGGCCACCTTCTCCTCTCAGGAGTGGGCTAGCCCTCCAGGCGTATCCCTGGGCCAAGGAGAATGCTAAGTTTGCACTCCACACAAGGCCACTACAGACAGTCAGGCACTGTACAATCTACAACCGACCACTCATACTAGTCCACCCTTTAGGGCCCCTGACTCCTCCCTCTCTATATTCAGAGTACAACCACCACCAATCAGAAAAGATTAATCACTTTTTTAACCCTCCTCAACAGAGGTACCGTAAATACTTGGTACCTCGGAAGCAACTTGGCTATGGAGACATATTTGTAATCACCAGCAACTAAGAGAGGCAGAGGCTGCTCCATGTCTCACAGTTCATAAGATGTTTTTCCCTTTCTTTCCGTAAGAATTGAAGCACAAAGAAGAGGAGTGGGAAGACAGCAGGTTGCAGTGAGTCCTGTGTGCATAAATAATGTAGTGACTCTTGAACTTCATGTGCATCAGGATTACTACAGGTGCTTGTTAAAATGGTAGATCCCTGACTCCTACCACAGGGTACTACTGATCCTGTAGATCTAGAATGGAGCCCAGGAATCTGAACTTTTCATTGGTACCCCTGATGTTTGTAAAGCCAGTTATGCATGGATTACTCCTTGACAAAGATGGAGATGGTACATGCAAACCATTTAACACAAAGCCTGGCATGTTACGATACCTACTAGCTATAATTATTAAGCATCCGTATCCATCCCAACTTCATATATTCTACTTAGACTTGACCTTTTGCTAAGTGAAAATTGCACATGGGTGTGGCAGTGTGGTAGGAAGTCAGGAGATTGTTTAGTGCAAGGGAAGAGAAATAGGAAGAGGAATACAAGACAAAGCCTAATTTGTGATCCATGAGCCTTTGATGAAAGCTCTTGAGCCAAAATGATCACCACTCTTCCACAATATCAACAGTGCTGAAAAAACAATGCAAGAGTATTCAAAATAACTGCATATGAACCAGAAATTTCCAAAGGAAATACACTTAAAATATTGGCATTTTCATTTTTCTGATGCAGACACCAAAAGCAATATGAAGTTATTTGTTTTGTGGGCAAAGCAGGCCCCAAGTAATAAGGGGTTTTTGTAAATGGCTGAGCCCACCAAGTTAGCACAATATAGAAGTACCGTAAATCCCAAACCTGATTGGCTGCTGTGCTACTGTGAGTCTTGGCTACTTTTCTCTGCTGCTGATATGGGCCCGCCACAGGTGGCTGGCGCTGACACTGTCTACTCCCCGCTGGGGATCACCCTCACAATAAATAGGACGGCCCTTCAGGAAATCTTCTGTTTAATTTGCATGCTCCTGAGTATGGGACAAAGCTCTGTTGTTTAAGAGTATAAATAATAAAAGCTTTGTTCTTTCTAACCAGGAGGGAAACTGTAGATCTCTCCAAAATCACTTGGTCTTAAACTGAGTGAGGACGACAAGAATGAAATATTATTTTAGGCTGCCCAACACCATCAGTCACTCAATCTTCTCTCCTGGCTTCAGAAAACAATGACTCAATATGGCCTTTTTCTGACAGACTGTAGCCTTAGGAAAATACTTTCCTGAATTTAAATCAATGGAAGCCATTCAAAGCCCACTTAGCTTTCTCTCTTTGAAGCTTGGGCATAGGAACACAGCTGTTTGCATTCATATAATGAAAGGAAAATAGAAACTGTGAATGATAAAAAAAAAAAATCAAAGTATTTTCTTACTGCATCCCAGGTGCTTGACATGTGTTTTATTGCTTGAGTCCCTCAGTGACCTCGACAAGGATAATGTGATTATCACCAGTTCTTTCAAGACTAAGAGAGGTTAAATGCTTCCCTAAGGACTCAGAGTTGATAGTGGCGGAACAGCAAGTTAAATAAGAAAAAAAGTAAAAGTAGACTCATATCCTACATGTTGACCTTTAAATGAAAAACTTCCCATATTTCTACTAACATAATCTTATATAAATGTGATCATTTTGTTTCATAATCTGCTTTGTATCACTATTTCTCCATATCAAATATATGTAAAACTCTGCATCACCATTTTTATTGAGCACACAGGATTTCTTGGAAGGTAGTTACCATAAATTGACTGTGCTAGTCCCCTATTAATGACCACTTAAGTTATTTCTAGTTTTCCCTATGAATATGCTTTGGCAAATATACTTTTACGTGCATGTAGTTATCTCTTCAGGGTACGCCCTAGAAAAGAAATTGCAAAGAGACTATACATTTTATGTTTCAGTACATATCACCCAACTGCCTTCTGAAAGGTTATATCAGGTAAACTACATGTGCTCATTTCTTCACACGGAGACACCAGGTTTCACCAACCATTTACATTTCTGCCAAAATGACAGAGGGAAATGACAGGATTGTTGTTTTTATTCCATTTATTTTATCATCAGGCAAGTTAGACATCTTTTCCTATGTGTTGACCACTTGCAATTTTTCCAGATTAATTATCCCTATTCTTTTCCTATTTTCTATTAGAGTCTGATTCCAAAATTCATTGCAAATGCTTCCTCCTGCCTCTTGCTGCTTTCTCATTGTCTGTACTGATGTATCGGAGACTTTGATCTCTAGCCAAGAAAAATTTGGCAACATATTGTCAGGGTGATTATTCAAGTTCCTTAAAACATGTTCCAAGAAGAAAAACTAGTTAGGTCTAAAGAGTAGAAAGCCATAAACTTCTTGGTTGTCTGCTTCAGAAATAGGTCATCCCCTGAATTTATCAGCAGTTGTTTATCTTAGAAGAAACAATGAGCCATTCAAACTTAAGCTCATTGTTTTGCAAAGAGAAATTTGGGTAATGGAAGAGGGACCAAGAATAGTGTGGAGGAACATCCCCAGAACCAGGGGCTGGAATGGAGGGAAGACCCTCACACACACAGACATTTCCACACCCAGGCAGTGGTAGGCCACAGTCACAGAATGCTTGTGCTGAGACCCAGGTTAGAGATATCCTCACTCCAAGGAAACTGAGGCCCACAGACAAAAAGTGACTTGTCTGAAGTCAGCTGGCAAATGGCAGTCCCTTGACTTCCCTAGCAGAGCTCTTTCCAGACACTAACCAGAAGTAAAGCATAGCCCCAATTGAATCCCCAGAGCTTAAAACACTAATTCTGCCTCCCACAGTTCCTGGATCATGTTGAAAGGCACTATGACAACAGTACCCTCATGCCCAGCCCAGGAACATGTGCACAGGGACTGGACCACATGCCAGGCCAGCATCTTGGCTGCTAGGGTTGGGCAGTATTCTGACTGGCTGTAGCCAGAGGGCTACAGGGACAATGTTAGGCTGCCCTGCTTGTTTCTGTACTCAAGAAAGAGAATGACCAAATCCAAACAGCAAAACAGAGCTGCTGTCATCCTTTTGTGATAGCCAGTTATTTTCTCATAAAAATCATTTGCATAATTAGCTTAGTTTGCTCATTCTTATCTATGCAGATTTAGCCAAATCTAGACTCTGAGCCAAAGTATGCCATGCCTGGCCATGTGGTGGTTCTGTTCTCCCAGATGGGCTTCATCCTTGTCCCAACAGAGACTCAAATGTGACCAAAATGTCTGACAGGCGAACTGGACAAGGGCTGCCATATCTCATCTCACCTGCGGAAAATCACATGGGTTGGTGGCCCCACATTCACTCCACTGCGGTGACCAAAGGCACGCAGCCAGCCAGCTATCCAGTGCATTAGCATCTTCTCTGTAGAATTCATGCTGGTCCCATCATGAAGCTCTTACCAAACCTACATAATGGCTATACAGGGTGTGGCAACAGTAGGCTTATAGTTGTGAGCACAAGATACAGAGAGTTGTATTACTGTTTATTAGTTACTGTATTGTTTTCCACATGAACAACGGTAAACCTACCTTTGCCCCACCCCACATTCCACCCAACACAGATCCTTGGTGAGGCCTAAAAAGGCAGCCTCCAACTTTTATCAATTCAAAAGCATTTTTTAAACTCCTTAGACATCTTATGGCAGGGGTCCCCAAACTTTTTACACAGGGGGCCAGTTCACTGTCCCTCAGACTGTTGGAGGGCCAGACTATAAAAAAAACTATGAACAAATCCCTATGCACACTGCACATATCTTATTTTAAAGTAAAAAAACAAAACGGGAACAAATATAACATTTAAAATAAAGAACAAGTAAATTTAAATCAACAAACTGACCAGTATTTCAATGGGAACTATGCTCCTCTCACTGACCACCATTGAAAGAGGTGCCCCTTCCGGAAGTGCGGTAGGAGCCGGATAAATGGCCTCAGGGGGCCGCATGTTGCCCACGGGCCGTAGTTTGGGGACCCCTGTCTTATGGTCTAACAAAATAGTTTATATTGAGGCTTAAAGAACAACTGGGTAGGCAGACTTGGGGAAATGACCTAGGATTCAATGTGATAACTGTTTTTGTGCCAGGGGACACCGATGTATGACACTATTTAATCTTCACAACAATGTCCAAGATAGGTTTGTGGTTTTTGGGGGTTTTTTTTCTGTACTTGACACATAAAGAAACAGAGGAAACAGTAGGAATAGCTCATTTATAGATTCAGCTGATACTTCTACCAAATTTCATGACCTTTCATTGTGACTTTGAGCAGTTCTTCCAAAAGACCAAGGGAAAAGAAGAGAGGGGTCTGTCTCAAATGTCAACCTGTCTTGCAGGTTCATTTCTGGCTGCTGGACCAACTGGTTTCCCTCCACTTCCTCCCTGGAAAATAAAACGTGATCTCATGCTGGAGGCTCTCTTTGGAAATAGGATGTTTCCCACACACAAAAAAATTAATAATAACTCTTTCCACAACTTAGTACTTATTTTAGAAGAGTTTTGTGGGTTCCCAGCCATCTTCACGCAGGAAGTTGGATACTCCTGAATTGAGGAGAGACTCAAGTAAATTTTGGCAAACAGTAAACAAAGAACCAGACGGGGGAAGTTCCATTGGTCCAGAACATTTGGGAACACACGGATTTTCAGCAGAGATGTGCTCTGATAGATTTCTTTCATCTCCTTTCAAGCGTCCTATCAGCCGTGTGGTGACTGGGGGTCTTTATTTGCTGGCTCTGGGTGTTGGGCTATGTGCAATCAGATTTTATTCCTTAAAACAGTAGTTTGATTTAGATTAACAGATTTGTTTCTATTTTTTTTCTCCAAAAAGGATCCAAAAGAAACTAATACATGATACCAAGGATGGAAGTAGCACCATTTGGAAATATTTAAGGTCTATTTATAATACACTTGACACAATACAACAGAGAAAAATATCTAATTCCATAGGTTATCCAAAATGATATCTGACTTGGTACTTAACACCTACAGGGAACTCAATAAATGCATGTTAACTAATTTATATTCGTCAGGATAATAATGGTCATGATAACGTGTATGTACAAGGAACTTCATTATTTTTCAAAACACTTTCACAAAAATGTCATTTTAAATGAACTTCAAAATCTCATGGAGGAGTGAGAAGGGGCTTTGTGAACATACATATGAAGGTTTATATCCTGATTTTGCCACTTGTTAACTCTCTTTTATAAGATTTTATTTGTTGATTTTAAAGAGAGGGAAGAAAGAAAGAAAGAAAGAAAGAAAGAAAGAAAGAAAGAAAGAAAGAAAGAAAGAAAGAAAGAAAGAAAGAAAGAAAGAAGAAAGGAAGAAAGAAAGAAAGAAAGAAAGGGAAAGGGGGGCAGAGGAGCAGGAAGAATCTACTCATAGTTGTTTCTCATATGAGCCTTGACTGGGCAAGCCCAGGGCCTTGACCTGACAATCTCAGTGCTCCAGGTTAAGGCTATATCCACCACAGTTCAGTCACAGCGTTTTTAACTGTGAAACCTGAATGATAACTATTCCTTCCTTGAGTTGATGAGAGATTTAAAGATATGCCAAAGGCACAGCAGAGTATATGACACATGGCAGGCACTTAGAAATGGAAATTAGTTTTATTATAAAGCAAGACTTATTAAATTATCTCCTCCCACATTTCAGGCAGCTAAGACTAAAAGAGACTAAATGATCTGACCAGTTACTACAGCTGCTAAGGGCTGGAGCTAGGACCAGAACCCAGGTTTCCAACCTACTAAACAAAAGAGTTATCTGCTGTTTCAAAACCTGAAGGGTGAAAAGTGGAATTATTACCAAATCAAAAATGTTGATCTCTGAATCTAAAAAATAGTTGGTCCATGCTTTCCACAGCAAATAAGACAATTAAATTAAAACTCTGTCCCTGTGCTGGTGTTTTAAACAGGAAGCAGAATTAATTCAGGAGAATCTCACATCTCATTTCGATACAGGCAAAACTTTCTAGGGATATGATGGGTTTCATCTTTACCATCACTCATATCTTCCTTCCAACCTGCTTTCAAAAATTCACTAATCCCATCCCAAACAGGTAAAGGAGTTTATTGTGATGGAAGGCAGAACAGTCTGAGATCTAAAACACAAAGCAGGTGTTGGAATGATATCAAAAAAGCATACCCCTGGGGGAAGTCAGGGTACAGAAAACATCTGAAATAAATACAGATTAACAGTATTTTTGTCGTACTCATTTGGAATATCTTCTGAAACCTAGAGATCGGGTGTTGGTGTTTGATTTGGCAAACTGTAACTTAAATGATGAGCATGTCAACAAAATGAACTCAAATAAAGTTCCACATGTGGTATTAACCAAGAAGATCTACGACTGTACCAAACATCACCACCATAGAAACTGGAAACTGAGAGAGCTTGCAAGGGAAAGAAAACATGGCTACAGATGAGGAAAGACAACACCAAGATTTCCTTGAAGATTTTGAAGAAGATGAGGCAGTTAGGAAACGTAAACATTTACAGAGGTTCAACCATTCCAGTGGAAAGTGATACAGGTGATGAAAAAGCACCTCAATTCAGTCTGCCTGACATGCTTAAACACCTTCACATTTCTCAAGATGCTACTGGTGGAGAAGGTAGATCATTGATGACATAATGTGATCATGTCGTGATAGTTTCTGCATCTGTAGGCTCAGGATGTTGAACAACATAACCTTTTCTATTCCATCTATGCCTCCATATTCAGAGAATAGAAATTTAGTTTTAAACCTGAATAAATATGACTATTATAATTGCTCACTCAAAACAAATTGTTTTCACTAATCCTGACATTTCAGTATGGGTCATCCGTACTTCAACTAATGAATATAATTTCTGAGCAAAACAGACTCCAAAGTAAGAGAAGCTTGCCATCTCAGGAATGCTGCTAGAGGTCATCTTGTTTAAATATCATTTAAAATACACAGTTAATCCCTCCAGAGCAGGAATAAAGGTCACTTTAGGACCTGGTGTGGCCTCTGACACGTGACAGGCAAAACTTTTTTATCTGCACCTTTTCAGTTCTATAACATAGTTAGGATGTATTCTAATTGGAACTGCTTTATAATATGTCACTACATTGACCATTATTGACAATAATTTGAGACCAACCACCTAAGGTTCAGAGATTTTCAGAACTTTACGAGAACAAAAATCACTGGTGCTCTCCACAGCAAGCCTAACTTTCGTGAAATCACAGAAAAAAGTTCAGTATTGCTCACAACTTCATATCTTTTTGATGATGTAGACAGAATGTCTGGGGCACAGAGAGCTACACTAGTATTAATATAAACCCTAGTAATGAAAGCAGGGAGAAAGAGAGTTGGAGAACATAAAACATTCCCTTCCCCACTGCCTGGGAGAAAACAAGTCAAAACATGCCGTGCACTATAGACAGCATACTCTACCTGTTAAAAGAACATCAGTGTTGTAAATACATATTTAACACTGCCTAGTGTGTAATTTAGCTGACAATTGTTCCAAATTGTTATTTCTTTATTCTTGGCTTTATTTTTTTTGCATTCCTTTAGTCCTTTTGCTTTATCTCCTCTGTACTGCTTCAGTAAGTCCTTGCATTTATTTCTGTTCCTTCCTTTATCCCTGTTCTTTGTTATATGGAAGTGCTTTCAGAAGAATCAAGTACTAAAGAATTGTGAAGTTGTTGTGTCATAATTACTCTTGTTAACTTTATTATTTATATCAAGACATTTTTAAATGTCTCTTCTATTCTTACTATTGTGTGTATATATATATAAATATAAATATATATATATATATATTTATATATATATATTGTTCCTCCAGCTTTTATCTTGTCTGGTCTTGACAGAATTTTCAGAATATGGCACATAAATATTAATAATAGGAGCAAAGCTGAATATATTTCTAATAACTATTTTGTTCTTATTATGGAAGTATCCAGTGAGTTAACCGACATTCATTAAACACCACCTGTAGGCACAACCATTGTACCGTAACTGTGGAGGAAATTCCAAAGATAAGAAAGACATGTTACTTGACCTTAGTTAGCTTAGAGCCTAGTCAGAGTGACAAGCCACACAATGAGTAATTCAAGGGGACATCTATAAGATGTGCAGATAACTAGAGTTCAAACAGAGAAGCAAGCTTGAGTTAGCCAAGTAGAGGTGACCATATAAGGTTCTTTGAAGGTGAATTTCAAAAGGAAAAAGAAAGAGATGAGAAATCTGGGAGGAAAAGGGTATTCTGTCTGATCCACCAATATGTTATTAAATCCTTTCCTATATATAGCCTTTTGCAGTTTCCTAGGGACTATTCAGTTTTCTGATATCTTTCCAATTTCTGTTCTGAATATATTATCAAAAATGGCTTTGGAACTTATGATCTAATATGTTTGACATTACATAGTTTTTGTTGGGTGGGTTTGTTTTTTTTTTACTTCCATGATCTTGCATATTGCTTTTGTATAATAACCACAGCCTGCTTCGCTAGTTCTTTTATGTTTTTCAGGCCTTTTTCAGTATTTCTTTTTTGTATGACTTGTAAAAGCCAACCTTTTGTAAAAGCAGTCCTGTGGCATCTGTTGTGGGAGGTCTGTGAGGCAGCACAGCAGTCTAGAGACTCTATTCCAGCCCTCACCAAAGCTCTAGATCAGGGGTCCCCAAACTTTTTACACAGGGGGCCAGTTCACTGTCCCTCAGACTGTTGGAGGGCTGGACTATAAAAAAAAACTATGAACCAATCCCTATGCACACTGCACATACCTTATTTTAAAGTAAAAAAAACAAAATGGGAACAAATACAATGTTTAAAATAAAGAACAAGTAAATTTAAATCAACAAACTGACCAGTATTTCAATAGGAACTATGCTCCTCTCACTGACCACCAACGAAAGAGGTGCCCCTTCCGGAAGTGCGGCAGGGGCTGGATAAATGGTCTCAGGGGGCCGCATGCGGCCCACGGGGCCGTAGTTTGGGGACCCCTGCTCTAGATTGTCCCTCAGTTTTATTCTCTCTGCGAAAGGGATCAAGTTACAAAACAGCCTCCTCCACCCTGAAATGGGCCCACCCAACCAAAATTATTTCACTTCAGTCTGAATTTGTTAGACAACTATCCACTTCAATAAATTCCGAGCCTGGAATGGAAGTGTTTCCACCATCTTTTCCAACAGGCTGTCCCTTCTTTTCCAGATTTATTGGATGCAGTGACTTTTACTTGAAAATTAAAATTCATCCTGGTAAGAAAAAAAAGGCAATGCTTTTCATTGAGAAGCCAGACTTCCAATACCACCAGTTTCTGTTTAATTGTGTTGAGCACGGGCTGCCAATGGGAGGGCTTCCATGACCTGGCCTTCCCCACACAAAAGAATGAGATGCATCACCTGTCTGCCTGTAGGAAACATGTATTTTTGTTCTGAAATAAATGATGTAATGTCAAAAACAAATGTCTGAATGGAGTTAATATAAATCTTACATTTGCATGAAAGTGTGCCTGACTGTTCATCCCTGAGAGCTAGCATTACTCATGAAGCGGGTGTGAGACAACTGCAAGGAGGAAAACAGGACGAAGTGCTGGACGAGATGGGGAACTGAGGCGGCAAGTAAAAAGGTCACTTTTTTCACATTGTTTCCAAAGTACAGTCAAGGCGAGGGCCACATATGGCATTAGCATTGTTCATCACCCTCTGCTCACAACAGGAATCTCGGACAATTTGCATGCTTGTTTCCAATCAAGTAATTTAATAAGATCTAACATTTGCCCATGTGACTTCAGATTTAAAAATAAATAATTCTGGGGTAAAGCATTCGTCTCATCTGCTATCCCTTTCTCTACCAGCTCAGTCTTTTGAATGGAGAATGAAGAACTCTCAGGCCCAAGAAGCACATCAAGGTATCTTCTTCTCTACTAGGAGACCCTGAGCTGAGCACGCTATAACACAGCCATGGGTGTTTGTACGCTGCAAGCCAGTGTCACATTTAGCCTGGTTCTTTTCATCATAGGCTTGATTTATCAGGCAAATTTTCAAAGTTCAATGCTGAAGGATCTACCCTGGAGCCAACTTCAAAGCCAGGTCTTAGAGTTATAGAAATAAAATAAGCAGAGCACTCAGTGACAAATAACTACTTTGAATGGCAAGGTACATGTAGAAATGTTCATCCTATAAATCCTAGCCTCGATTTTTGTCTCGGTTAGAAAGTGTTCCAAGTTGAACCTTAGCTTCTTCCTCAAGGTGTCATTTTAATTCAGTCCTGCATTGACACATATATAAATCAGGTTCCACCCTCTTCTCTATTACATGTATCACTTTGCTAGTTGGCAGGCTTTGAGAGGGATTGATAGTTGCCCTGCCTGGCTTAGAAACAGTCTGGCAGCAGCTGGCGAGGCCACAGAGCCAATCCAATTTCCATCATCTTCATCAAAGTTTTCAAAGTATGGATGCCAGCCTGCTGGTACCCGAGTGGATTAGAGCGTCCCCCTCCTATGCATCCAGTCTGAACCCAGGTGTCAAGCTCTGAAAGGCTTCTAAGCAGACAGGCAGCACGCTCTCAGCATTTCTGGAGTGCCTGCTTCTGCAGAGTAGATAGGAGATGACACTGTAGCTGACCTAAAAGACCAGAATATGCATTCACACACACATGCACATACGTGTACACACACTTATGCACATCTGTATACACACATGTACAAACCTGCTCCTGATATAGTAGGGGAAATACTTGTGAAGTTCCAAAAGGAATAAAAATGTTTAAATTAATACAAAAGTACTGCCAAGGCTCTGAGGTTTGGAAGAGAGTGTTCCATAAATGCTTCTTCTACCTTCCTAAAAAAAAAAAAAAAAATCCAAAACAGTAAATAGACAAGGGAAAACAAGGGAGATGGGGTGAATCTCAGAAACCGAAGAGCACATATCATGGCCCCGACAGCTAAGAGGAGAAAAGGGCTCATGGTGTCAAAGAAAAGCAGGCAGAATTTAAATTAAAAAAAAAAAAAAAAAGATCAGTGAAAAATCAAAAAGGGAGGAGAGGAGAGAGGCCAAAGTCGGTGAGGGAGCTGAGCAAAAGGGTTTAAGCTGAAATAACCACAAAGGAAGAAAAGGGGCCCATAACTGACCAGGTGTAAATAACTCTTCCCTTACTTTACAGTATTAAATTTTATATACGTAAATTATCAAAGGCTTCTGGGGTCATCATATTACCAGGTTGAGTGAAATATAGAAACCTTACTTCCCTTTATGATGTTTTACTCTTCTTTGTTTATGATTACCTTAAATATTTCCTCTGACATCAGAAAGTTTTAATTTTGCTTTTCAGCCAAAACAAGTGATGAGACATTTTGAAATGTAGAAACTAAGAGAAAAAGACTGGACTTCCCTTAGTAAATCATAGTTCAAGATGGACAAAATGTTACTAATATTTTTTTCTAATTATAAAAACATATAGTCATTTAAAGAATTTGAAAAATACAAAAAAAGAGTAAAGAAGGAAAAGAAACACCTATAGTTTTATTATCAAGAGATAGCCTGATCCTGTCTGGTTGGCTCAGTGGTATAGCGACAGCCCATTGTGTGGATGTCCTGGGTTCAATTCCCAGTCAGGCCATAGAGAAGCACTCATCTGCTTCTCCACCTCCCCTCTCACTTCTCTCTTTCTCTCTCTCTCTCTATCTTCCCCTCCTGCAGCCATGACTTGATTGGAGCAAGTTGGCCCTGGGCACTAAGGATGGCTCCATGGCCTCCACTTCAGGTGCTAAGAAGAGCTCGGTTTCTGAGCAATGGAGCAATGACCCAGATGGGCAGAACATCACTCCTAGTGGGTTTTCTGGGTGGATCCCAGTCAGGGTGCATGCAGGATTCTTGTCTGCCTCCCCACCTCTCACTGAAAGAAAAAAAAGAGAGAGAGAGAGAGAGAGAGAGAGGAAGATCCTCTGTTAACATATATTCTTCTGTTCACATAAATACGACTCAGGACTATAGTATACATTTGGTGATTTTTTTCACATGTTTTGTCATACAGAATTTTCATTACATTAAATCATTTTTAAAACATTTAGACATTCACTTTGATTCATAGTTTTTATAATCTGAACAGTAATGTTATTAGTATCTTCATACATAATTTTTTGTCCTAGTTTCTAATTACTTCCAAAGAATAGATTATTGAAGGGCAAATTTGGTACTTAGTTCAAAAGGTACCAAATGTGTTATTTAGAAACTTAATACTAATTTATATTTCCACTAACAACAGAGATAGGTTTGTTTTACCACACCCTAGCCACATACTGAACATTTTTTTAATCTTCTACTAAATTGATAAAGGTGCAAAATACAATGTTAAAAGCACTATTAACCCTAATCCAGTTTACTATTTACTATTTATTTACAAAGTCAACTTCTAAAGATACACAGAATACTTATACTTTTTAGAATGATGAGCTCCTTAGAAAATCAGATGAAGTCAATGAATCTCTTGAGCTCATCCTTAGACAAACTCAGTCTGACTTCTAGTCGTCAGACCTAAGTGGGACTTCTAGAACATGAGCTCATTTGTAAGCCTAGACACAATAATTAGTTTAAGTACATTGAGTATACATGATTTAGTGGGACATGACTCAGCTTGAACCATGTGACTTGGTTACTGATTCTAGCTCTATGGGTAAACAACATGCTAGCCTCTAGAATCCCTTCCATCTGTAATACCCTGGAGCTCTAAGATAATGTCAGCCATTACTGATTGTAGATTAACTGTTCTGTGGACATTCATGGTTATTTTCTGTACCTAGGCTGGGTTCTTTGACGTAGAGCCAGGACCTTCTCAACTCTATGTGACATCTGCTCCAGGAATACAAATTAATGTCAACACTGTTGACTGCACATATCTTACTGTGTTTTATGGTAGACTGGGAGTTCCTTACAGGCACAAACTGAGTCTAACTCAACTGTGTCTGAATTAGTTGACATATACACCAATAAATGTCTGCTAATGTAAACCAACCTAAACAAAAGAATAGAGTGTCTTCCAAAATTAAATAAAAGTAGTTTTGTTTTGTTTGAGTTGACTATAATTCTACAAAATGTCTAAATATGCATAGTCATTAGCCATCTTTTCTGTTTAAACAAAATGTTTATACAGCTCATTTTTAGTATTCATAGTAGTTATGTTCTACTAAGTCACTGAGAACACTGAATTAGTGAATTCACTGTTTCTGGGGAAATATCAGGGTTACATTCCTGCAAACATCTGGTCACAGCATTGTCATCAACCAAATGATACATAATCTTGTATTGTATATACTTCCATTTAAAGATACCTTATTTAATATATATTGTCAATTCATTAACATTGAACTCATGACCAACAGCTCTGGAACTCATGCCTGAACCAAGCTTATCTAACACATGTATCTCCTCCTCAATGCACATCACAGCCTTCTTGTGCTTAGTGACACTAGACAATACTTTAGCACTATACTTGGGGAGCATTTGACACAGCAAAATCACCATCAAAAAACACAGAAATACAAAAAATGTAGTGCTAAATATTCCAAGAAAAGGACACTTGTTTACAGTAAGAGAGCTAAAACAAGAAGGCAGAACACTGCTTTGTTAGAGACTCAATAAATATGCATTGCATTAGTCAGGTTTCTCCAGAGAAACAGAATCAACAGGAGAAATATATCTGCAGATACACACAGCTGGAGACCCAGGAGAGCTGGTGGTATAACTCTGAGTACTAGAGGGTCAATGGTGTAAGGCCCACCCAAGGACAGAAAACTGATGTCTCAGTTCAGCATTCAGGCCCAGAGCATTACTTTTCCCTCCCCCTGCCTTTTGTTCTACTCAGGCCCTCCACACATTGCATAATAGCCACCTTCACGAGGGGTTAGGAAGGGGAGATCTGCTTTACTCAGTCTACCAATTCCAATATTAATCCTGTCTAGAAATATTCTCACAGACACAACTAGAAATAATGTTTAGCCCAATATCTGGAAACCCTGTAATCCAGTAAAGTTGACACATAAAATCACACTTGCTAAAATAGGAAGACAATTTATTATATGACATTGGTTCACATGTTTGCCAAATACATAGCTTCATAAACTCCAAAGAATAAAGAGCTGTTATTTTTAATTATTTATTTTATAAGAAGCCATTCTCCTACCACATTGCATCTGGTAACATCATATAATTATTCTGTGAACAAATTTATGAGGCAATACTATACTGTAGAAATTTTAAAATAATAATTATATATCACATGATACTAAGCCATTTTCATTTCATTTTTGTTTCCTCTTTTTATTTCTTTTTTATTGTTTTTAAATTTTATTTAGAAAATTCAACTTAACAGGGTGACATTGATCAATAATGAGTACATAAGTTTCCGGTAAACTTTTCTAAAGCATTTGAACTATTGATTATGTTGTATACCCATCATCCAAAGTCAAATCATTTTTTGTCACCATATATTTGTCCCTCTTTACACCCTTGCCTCCATCCCCTCCTCCACATTCCCCTCCCCCAGTAACCACTTCACTTTTATCTATGTCCATGAGTCTCAGTTTTGTATCCCAACTATGTATGAAATCATACAGTTAGCTCTTTCTGATTTACTATTTCACTCAGTATAATGTTCTCAAGTTTTATCCATGTTGTCATAAATGGCAATAGGTCATCATTTCTTATGGCTGAGTAGTATTCCATAGTATATATGTACCACATCTTCTTTATCCAATCTTCTATAGAAGGGCTTTTTGGTTGTTTCCATGTCTTAGCCATTGTGAACAATGCTGTGATGAACATGGGGCTGCATGTATCTTTACATACCAATGTTTTTGAGTTTGGGGGGTATATACCCAGTAGAGGGATTGCTGGGTCATATGGTAGTTCTATTCTTAATTTTTTGAGGAATCACCATACTTTCTTCCATAATGGTTATACTACTTTACATTTCCACTAACAGTGAATGAGGGTTCCTTTTTCTCCACAGCCTCTCCAACACTTGTTATTACCTGTCTTGTTGATAACAGTTAATCTAACAGGTGTGAGGTGGTATCTCATTGTAGTTTCGATTTGCATTTCCTGAATAGCTAGTGAAGATGAGCATCTTTTCATATATCTATTGGCCATTTGTATTTCTTCCTGGGAGAACTATCTGTTTATGTCTGTTTATGTCTTTTCCCATTTTTTAATTAAATTGTTTGCTTGTTTGTTCTTGAGTTTTGTGAGTTCTTTGTATATTTTGGATATTAGGCCCCTATCTGAGCTATTTGAAAATATCATCTCCCATTTAGTTGACTGTCAGTTTGTTTTGTTGTCAGTTTCTTTTGCTGTGCAAAAGCTTCTTAGTCTGATGTGGTCCCATTCATTTATCTTTGCCTTCACTTCCCTTGCCTTTGGAGTCAAATTCATAAAATGTTCTTTATGGCCAACGTCCATGAGTTTAGTACCTATGTTTTCTTCTATGAAATTTAGTGTTTCAGGTCTTATATTTAGGTCTTCTTCCATTTTGAACTAATTTTGGTACAAGGAGACAAACTGTAGTAGAGTTTCACTCTTTTGCACGTGGCTCTCCAAAAACCCATATTCTTAATTGCTACATTATATGGTAGTGGATTTTAGTATAGGAAAATATATTTATAAAGATTTTAGGTCACATCAAGTATTACATTAATGCTAAAAAAATTTAATATTGCAGCCAAAATACTTTTCTAGATGAAGAAATAGTCATAAGTCAAATAACACCCATAAGCTCAGTAGGAAGGTGTCACATTTATTTCTCTAAAAACTGATATCCAAAAACAGAACCATTCAATGAAACACAGCTAACTAATAACCATGTAAAATTAAATTATAAATAATCAGGAAAACAATACAGTACAAAGCAGGATCTTTTAGACTGACTCCACAAATGGAAATAATATAGACAATAAACAATACTCTGTGAAAGTCAAGTTCAAGTACAATGTATGCATGTGTGCTTTATTGCATTATCTTTGCATACTTTTACACTGTTTCTTTTAACTGGGTTTACATGTTTTATTCTCCATCTCTCTTTTTGAGGGTTATAAAAATACTTTGCAGAATATGTTTCAATAATTCTGGGCTATCTTTTTGTCTTCACATTAAATAAAGATCTTTATGTTAAGTAATCAAATAGTTGATTCACTTGATGTGCAGATTAAAAATTTTATACTAAGCATTTTTAAATTTTATGTTGCATAGAAACAGAATGACTTTAAGCTATATATACACATGTCCACATACAAATATGTGTATATGTAGACAGAGACTGATGCAAAAATCTGTTTCTTAATGTTGATTGGAGTAAAAAATACTTGAAAAACCGTCCCCTGGAAACTTTTTTTTCAACAGAAGTCTAGTTGTCATTATGTTATGTCACCTGTACTTACTAAATGTAAATGGATTAAATGCTCTAAAAAAATGACAGAAGGTTGCTGAAAAAAACAAGACCCATCTACATGCTGCCTATAAGAAACTTACTTCAAATCAAAAGATACATGCAGACAAGAGAAGAGATGGAAATATATATTCCACACAAATAGATATGGAAGCAATACTCATATCAGAAAAAATATTTAAGACTAGTTTTAAAAGACAAAGAAACACATTGCATAATTATAAAGAAATAAACCCAAGAAGAAGACATAACAATCACAAACATCTATGCACTTAACATAGGAGCACAGTCCCTTTCTGAAAACCACTGTACCTTTGTGTTTTGTGCGCTGTGGTCTTCCAGACTTTCCCTCAGTGGCTGAACAGTTACCCAGCCTCCATGTCTGGCTCTCTCTCTTTTCTCTCAAGAACATCTTGCAATTGCTTTCTAGGCTCTCTGATTCAGGACCATTGTCTTCTATATGTTGTCTCCCAAAAGAGATTGGAGTGATGAGACATGAGAAGGAGATCAGCTTTAATGTGAACTCTGGGCTTATGCTACCCCAAGCAGAAGAAACTCTATACGGCACAGCAATTAGTGAAAAGATTTAGAATTATAGCAAAAAATGGTAATACTGATGTTAATGAGAGTTCATGTTTATTGAGTATCTATTTTGTGCCAGGTATTGTTCCAAGCATTTTATACAAATTACCTTATTAAATTTCTACAGTAACACTGAGGAGGTAATGTTATCCCCACTTTGCAGATCAGGCGAATGAAGCACAGAGTCTTGAAGCAACTACCATACAGTCTCACAGCTACAAAGTTGTGGTGAATATAGAAGGAAAATAAGTAAAAGAAAACTATGAAAAAATCCAGAAAGAAGATACTATTGAATTATCTTCTTGACTAAGTGGGGTCCGATTTTTCAGGGTAACTTTAGTTTGCCTTTAGTTAGAACCACAAGCATTCACACACACTCAAGGCAGGTAGATGCCTATATCCCAACTGACTTTACCTGTCAGCTTTTGCGTGGATTTGTGGAAATCACCAATGTCAATCTCAGAGGGTGTATTTCTTAAGGAAGATACTGCTTTTGTCCCTCCCAAACTTGAGTTTTCCTAAGAAGATGTTGAAAAGTTTGTAGGGACTCACAAGGACACCAAACCACAAAGCAAGAAGTCTTAGTACCTGACAACTAAAACGTACCCTGCTTATTTGAGACAGGTCCATCCTCCACTGTATTTTGGGAAACATGGCAAAAAAGCTAGTAGATGAAAGGTATTTTGAAGATCAACAAAATAAATCACTTAAAACATGCATCCAAAATCACTGAGGGGAAAGAAGTCATCAAATCCTAAAGCCAGTGAAATAACCCCTTCACAAACAAATATCAAAAAGCTAGGCTAAATATTGGGGATTAGATAGTGGTTATCAAGGAACTAAAAAAAAATCTCTAAAATGTGGAAAGATAAGAAGAAAGCAGAAGACTATTACTAGCTTTTACTAGCAAATGTGAAATGCTTATTAAAAAGAGAGAGAACTTTCAGCCTGACATTTAGACATTGCTTATGTGATATGCACTATCCCATTAGAGCCCTGACCTAAATTTAGTTTAAAAAGAACTAAGTCTCTGCTCCTACCCATGTCCAAATGCCAGCTGGGAATTCATTTCTCAGACCCTTTTCATCTACAAGAAAGCTCTGAGAACTTTTAAAAATTTTAAGGACAAAAAGGTCAGAAAGCTAAAACACAGTATGCAGTCTCTCCTCTTTCCTAAAATGGCCAATTGGCTCAAGTCCATGATAATGAAAGAGTTAAAATTCTGCACTGGTTAAGAACCAGTTGACCTTTAAATATGCTGGTTGGAATCCAATCACCTTTCAACAAGCATGAAATCTGGCACAAGGCATACTAACACACACCGATTATTTCATAGCCTACATGACAGAGCTCTCAGTGTCCTGTTTAGAAAAAACAGGACTTTAGAAAAAAGCCAGGCTTAGACGCTGAGTATCTCTGTCAACGGTCTTGTCCTTCAGTTAACTGTCTCCAAACATGCTGCTAGATTAAGGCATTTTCTTTAAAAAGCACAATTCCTTAAAGAAAACATATTTAATGTTTTTGAAATCCTTTTGTGTGTTTAGCACATCAAAAGTAAATATAGCTGGGAAATAATTAATTACTATGCCCAGTTAAGAACTTTGCATGCCATATATGTAAGAGAAAAACTTTCCCTTCACACTAAAAGGGTAAAACACTTAATCCTACGCTGAGCAATTGTATTAAAAGTCTAGAGAATCAACACCAGTTATTGAGTGTCTACACCCTATAACGAGTCTTTGCTTTTCAAAAGTAATTCCTATGAGCCTCCTTTATATGCTGATAATCCCTCATGTCTTCAAAACAATTGTTTTCAAAATTTTGTCACAGGTTTCTTATAAAACATACTGCTGGCTGTTTGGGTGCAGTGGGCAGAGACAGAAGCCCTCCCTGCAGGACCAGACGGACAGTTTCCGGTCAACTGCAAGACTGTGTTCCTTACCACTGCCTTAGTTCTCTATCTCCAGTTACCTGTAATACTAAGCTCATACATAAACCATATTCTTGCCCGAGTGTGTTTTTTCTTTGTTTAATCCTTTGCCTTCAGACTGAGACTGCTGAGATTTCTTCCCAAATCACAAAATCCTTCTCTCTCTTGGCATCTTGCTCTGGTGAGAGGCTTCTGCTGGCAGTGCCCATGTTTGCCAGCCCCTCCTTGCCACAATATTTGACTTCCCTTCAGTCATCGCGTGTCATTTGAGCCCAGAAAGAGAACAGTCAGGTCTCACAGTGATTTGAGCAGTGGCCAAGGCCATTGCCTAGATCATCACCCACCCGACCACTTCTGCTCTGGGGAGGAGGGAGGCTTGATTCAGGAACAGAGAGCATCTCCTGGCTTAGGTACTGCTCACAGGCTGTCAGCAAGACGTCTGTCAGCCTGAGGGCCTGGCAGAGAAGGCCCTGTGGAGTTTACTGTCCAACAGGATGACTTGGTTACATGTTTAGATCTATGGACTCCTTTGCAATCAAAGGGACCCTCCCAGAACTCTG
This sequence comes from Saccopteryx leptura, assembly GCF_036850995.1. Taxonomy (NCBI): domain Eukaryota; kingdom Metazoa; phylum Chordata; class Mammalia; order Chiroptera; family Emballonuridae; genus Saccopteryx; species Saccopteryx leptura. The sequence continues at coordinate 135,582,888 of NC_089503.1, forward strand.
GAAGAGCGGGGTCATTCTACAGACGTGTCAGACAAGACAGACAACCAAGGTTCCCACGGGCCTTGCTCACATCCTGTCCTGAATTCTCACTCATTCCCAATGAGCAGAGCTTCCTCGCTAGCTTCTTCTAAGCAGCCACTAATTCCAATCTCATTTTCCTTCCTCTGGACAGAGTCAATGTTTAAGTCCAGATTCTCATCACTGACCCCAACTCACAACTAATTTCTCTCCCCTCATTCACCTTGCCAAGATTTGGAGAGCATGGGACGTGAAAATGTCTTTTGCTATCATCCTCAGCTCAGCTGCCAACAGAAAAATGCACATCACTGGAGTACCAGGTGTGAACTACCACTAGGCACATGCCTGATTTTCTTAGCTATTCTCCTTACACTCAGTGAATGACTCACTCCATCACATCGTCCTAAAATCTGTGACACAAAAAAGACTCAAAGCCCTGTATGCCTGACGAATTGTATGGCAAGACATTTAGTTAACATTCGCTATTTTATTACACAGGGTACACAATTCTATGGTGGATGAAATCCATTTAGGTGCCCCAGTCCAGCTTCAATTTTCTGTTTTCTCTGTCAGCATCCTGCGCACAATAGCCTCCACCAGCAATATGCTTTTGGGAGAAAGAAAACTGAGGATTTGGTCTCTGGGTTGCTATTATTAATTGAGAGACTGGGCAAGTCACTAAAATTCACTAAAACCTCAGTTTCACCTTCTGTAAAATGGGGATTGTAATATCTGCCTCACAGGTGCTATGAAGGAAGCAAATGAGATCATGAAAATGAACATATAGTTGTGAATCATAAGCAGAGAAAAAGGGAAAGGTGGAAGGGGAAAAACTAAAAAGATCTTCCTCCCTCACCCTTTTACACGAGCAGGTGAAATAAAATGTTCAGACAGGAAACCGAAAGGAAAGTTTCGGTTCAAAATACAGTGGTCTTAGGAACTGTCAAAGGGAGTTCTCCACTGCCATCTCCCAAATGGCCACGAGCTCGCTCTGAGCAGCATGTTTGAACCCTGAGTGCCTGGGGAGCCGCACTGAAGCTGGGGGACCACCTACACCAAAGACCCAAGTGCTGTCCTCGGCTCCTTCCCAGGAGTCTACGGACAACAGCCACTGAAGGACAAACTTAGAGAGTGGGGGTGAGACAAACCCCGCAGACTGTGAACTTACGTTATTCCCTTGGCAGATCAGCTTCAGGAGAAAATCCCAGCTTTGTGTTTCCTGCTTGGTCCCTCTCGAATTGGAAGTTCTGCTCAGAGGCCCAAAATAGAAAACAGGAAGTTAATAGAACTGGTTCTCCTAACTCCCCCAAAGCAAATCACTGCGCTTGTTACGGATGAGCAATACGGTCAGGTGTTCCCAGGTCGGCCGCAGCTCTTGAATACTGGTCAAGTCTAAATTGTTCACGAGTGGTCTCACCATAGCTACCTAGTACTTAGGCAGCGTGTTGCAGCAGAAAGTGCCTGGGGCTGGGTGCCAGATGCATTGGGGAACAACGCATCCTAACTCAGTGGCGCTAAGTGGCTGTGGGAATCTGAGCAAGTTCTGAAATCTCTCCGCACTTGTTTCCTCGTTTGTGGAAAGAAGATAATAACCCCTACGTACATAGTGATTAAGGATTAAGTGGGATAATGCTTACAAAGTGGTCACAGTGTGTTTCAATAAGAACAAGAGTAATTAATGTTTATGGAGTGCTCACTGCGTTCCAGGCTCTGTTCTGAGCGCTGTGCACGTACACGTTTACGCAGGTATCATTATTATCCTCCTCTTACAGAAGAGGAAATTGAGGCAAGAGAAGGTAAAATCATGAAACCACAGAATGACTCAGTAGAAGAACCAGTGTCTGAAAGCAAGCAGTCTGATTCCAGATCCTGCACATTCAACTCCTAGCTACTTCCCCTCCCCACCCCCACCCCTGGCTTTTCCCTAGCTACACAGCCCACGCGTCCACTCCATCTGCCCAGGCTTTGGGCCACAGCCCAGTCTCCCCTGATGGAGACCATGTGCATTTTCTCCCCAACCTCACCTGATGTCTTGAAAGCAGTTATTGCATTTTCTCTGTGCTCAAGTAGACCAGCTCCCTACTCTTTATGTTGTCTTCACTCATGCATCAGTTTGGAATTGTTCTTTGGTTCTTTCTGTAATCTGTTCCTAGAAACTGCATCAGAGCAGTAGACCACATCTCCAAATTCCAGGTGTAAACATGTTATTTATACCAACAGTCCAGCTGACATAACCAAGCCAGATCTCCTGACTTCCATTCACTTACCCAGCCAGCATTGACCAAACATCTGCCATGTTCATTTCAGAAGGTGAAGACTGATTACAGGGGCCCTGTCCTCCAGGAGCTCACAGTCTAACGAGGAGATCATGTTTATGTAGAAAATTCTAATAAGTTGTGATAAGTACAAATCTCATGCCACTAATGGCATCTCCATCTTTGTTTCTTCTTGCTCAGGCATTTCTTGTATCCCGTCCTTCACAGAGACTTTCACACTGCCCCTTCCTTTTTATCTCTGCTGCCACCCTGTGGTTGAGCTGCTCTCTACCTTGTTCCTGAACTACTGCAATCACCTCCCAACTTAGCTCACTGCCTGCCTCTTTCCTCCTGCCCCTCAAAACCAGCCCACCTCCTGCTGCATAATAACCTATGTTGTAACTCTCATATTTGAAAACCATAGAAGTTGATGAACCAAGTGCAAGGTCCTGAAATGCCTGGGAACAAACCCGACTTTTTCCTTGCTTTGTTCTATTTTCCTTCACACAAGTGCACGTCACCTCACACACCACACCTAAGAGAGACTTCTTACAGTTCTCCAAACATGATTCACCTTCCTATTTCCTATTGTTTCCCTTGCCCATCCTGCCCTCCTACTCTATCAGCTCATTATTATCTCTGAAATTCAGATGCTTCTCCAAGGTTTAGGTGAAGTCACCGCCTCCATGAAGCCTTCTCTCATTCTCCCATAATGTGATAGTTCTGATTTCTGATTCGCTTTAGTCATGCATTTGTATCTCCTGTAGGGCACTTTAATTTTATCTTGCATTACAGTCATCTGTATGATTTACCTTGTGGTCTCTGTATCTTTAGGACAGTGCTTTGTCTTTATGATCTTTGTTCATTATAGCACCTATGTTACACCTTAAGTACAACATACACTGAATAAATAATGAATAGGTATTTTTTGTATGTGATATAATGGGGACCCAAGGAGAAACTCAAGTTTCTTCTAGTTTATTATCATTATCCAATTTTTCATTCCTTGATAATATTATAGGCAATAAAGGTACAAAAATAAAGACACATACATTATCACAGAGACTGGCACATAATACAAATAAAACAATGCAAAATAATGTAAGTTGCAAAATTATGGCAGTTCCACCATCAACTAGGAGTGTGACTTGGACAAATTACTTGTTCTGTGAGGTAAGTATTGATAATTATAAAATTAAAATTCATAGGCAGTCTATGAACTTATGATTCTAACCATTTTATGGCCTGCTCTGCTAGTGGATGGCCCTTCCATGTTAGTAAGTGCCAATAATAGCCACAAAAATTATTCATGCTAATTAATTCTAGGGAATTTAAATATGCAACAATGCCAAAGAAAGGTAAAAACCAGCCACTGAAATTGATAACTAGACAAAGAAAAATCAATCATGTGTGCTTCAGCAGCAGCATTAAATAATTTTTTTTAATTGGCTGCCACTCTGTTCTTTGTAGTCAGGGGACAAGTTACTAAACCTCCTTCCAAGCATGGTCAGCATTTTGGTATCTTCCTGGCTGGAAGGTGATCTAGAGCAGCAAACGGACGGACACGATCAGGGTTACGGTTCTGAGATAGCAGGGGCTTGGCTAGTGAGAATTTCATTTGAAAGGTAAGTCTGAGAAACATTAAGTGATGCACAAGGACACACAGCTGGTTAATGACAAAGTTGAGATGAGAAATTCCCCAATGCCATGAAGCACAGAATACATGTGTCGGGGCTTCTCCACCAGCACAAGCAGCACATGTATGAAGGCTGCTATGAGATGTTTCTCCTCTACCACACGCCCAAGGTAGAAATTAGATCACCCTCATGTTCATGGTTCAAACTATTAAAAATCAGTCATCAAAATAGCCATGTGTTTTGTTACCTTAAAGAGGATTGTCATACAATACAATTGAAAGTATACCTCATATAAAAAGATCATTACAAAGAGTAGTTTTCACTTATATAATCACAGGAAAGGGAGACCATAGAGGCAAAGGTAGATACCCAAGCTGTTTCCAGCTGAAAAGGAGCCCTAGCCAACAGATTTTGAGTTTGACATTCCTCGGTGAAAGCTATTCCAAAGATAGAGGTGAATGCCCTACTTTACCCCAGCATAAGACGTAAAGTCATTCGATGAAATCTCCTTTAATTCTGATTCTGTGCTCATCAAGTCTGCTTATTGATTGGTTTGTTATAAAGTTTGTCTATTGGAATAGAATATGACGGTCAAGCTGATGAACATTTTGGTTTCTGGTATAACTATCTTTGTCATCACAAATTAATATGTCATTCTCATTGACACATCAGTCTCATTATCTGCCTAATATGAGTCCTTCTCTAAGAAGCAGATGCTCTCTCAGTAGGCTCACAAAAATAAGTCTCTAGACTGGAAAGGCTGAGGTCTAACCTTGGAACTTAGAAAATTATGCTGCAAAGATACCTTGCAGGCACTCCAGAAAGACAGCAGATTCCCTTCTCTCAAAGACTTACTTGCCCATTACACACACCATGTACCTTTTCTTCAAACTCTTCTCATTGGTACTTAAATTATGTAAGAACTAGGTTGCTTTTTCCTTGTGCACCATGGAGTTTAGTCAGGAACAATGCTCAGGTAGGCATGAGAGAAGCTCTCCCCTGGGCTCCCATATTATACCACTAATATTGACCATAGGGGACTGGAAATGCATGTGTGTGTAAGATAGCCTCCCCTCTGTGAAGTGGGCAAGGACTTTTTGTTGCTTACTATGTAGCCCCACACCAGGTGCCTGGACATCAAAGGTAATCAATAAATGCTTGGGAATGAAGCAATCATGAAAAACTTGAGGATTTTTTTTTTAATTATAATTTTATTTTTTTAATGGGGCGACATCAATAAATCAGGTTACATATATTCAAAGATCAACAAGTCCAGGTTATCTTGTCTTTCAATTATGTTGCATACCCATCACCCAAAGTCAGATTGTCCTCTGTCACCTTCTATCTAGTTTTCTTTGTGCCCCTCCCCCTCCCCCTTTCCCTCTCCCTTTCCCCCCTCCCCCCGTAACCACCACACTCTTATCAATGTCTCTTAGTTTCACTTTTATGTCCCACCTACGTATGGAGTAATGCAGTTCCTGGTTTTTTCTGATTATTTCACTTCGTATAATGTTATCAAGATCCCACCATTTTGCTGTAAATGATCCGATGTCATCATTTCTTATGGCTGAGTAGTATTCCATAGTGTATATGTGCCACATCTTCTTTATCCAGTCGTCTATTGACGGACTTTTTGGTTGTTTCCATGTCCTGGCCACTGTGAACAATGCTGCAATGAACATGGGGCTGCATGTGTCTTTACGTATCAATGTTTCTGAGTTTTTGGGGTATATACCCAGTAGAGGGATTGCTGGGTCATAAGTTAGTTCTATTTTCAGTTTTTTGAGGAACCACCATACTTACTTCCATAATGGTTGTACTACTTTACATTCCCACCAACAGTGTATGAGGGTTCCTTTTTCTCCACAGCCTCTCCAACATTTGTTATTACCTGTCTTGTTAATAATAGCTAATCTAACAGGTGTGAGGTGGTATCTCATTGCAGTTTTGATTTGCATTTCTCTAATAACTAAAGAAGATGAGCATCTTTTCATATATCTGTTGGCCATTTGTACTTCCTCCTGGGAGAAGTGTCTGTTCATGTCCTCTTCCCATTTTTTTATTGGATTGTTTGTTTGTTTGTTGTTGAGTTTTATGAGTTCTTTGTATATTTTCAATATTAGGCCTTTATCTGAGCTGTTGTTTGAAAATATCATTTCCCATTTAGTTGGCTTTCTGTTTATTTTGTTATCAGTTTCTCTTGCTGAGCAAAAACTTCTTAGTCTGATGTAGTCCCATTCATTAATTTTTGCCTTCACTTCTCTTGCCTTTGGAGTCAAATTCATAAAATGCTCTTTAAAACCCAGGTCCATGAGTTTAGTACCTATGTCTTCTTCTATGTACTTTATTGTTTCAGGTCTTATGTTTAGATCTTTGATCCATTTTGAGTTAATTTTAGTACAGGGGGACAAACTGTAGTCCAGTTTCATTCTTTTGCATGTGGCTTTCCAATTTTCCCAGCACCATTTATTGAAGAGGCTTTCTTTTCTCCATTGTATGTTCTTGGCCCCTTTATCAAAAATTATTTGACTATATATATGTGGTTTTATTTCTGGACTTTCTATTCTGTTCCATTGGTCTGAGTGTCTATTTCTCTGCCAATACCATGCTGTTTTGATTGTCGTGGCCCTATAATAGAGTTTGAAGTCAGGTATTGTAATGCCCCCAGCTTCATTCTTTTTCTTTAGGATTGCTTTGGCTATTCGGGGCTTTTTATAGTTCCATATAAATCTGATGATTTTTTGCTCTATTTCTTTAAAAAATGTCATTGGAATTTTGATGGAAATTGCATTAAATTTGTATATTGCTTTGGGTAATATAGCCATCTTGATTATATTTATTCTTCCTAACCAAGAACAAAATTTGAGGATTTAATATGATAAATTTAGAAAGACTAATGATCTGGTTCTTGCCCTCAGGTAAAAATCAATGAAAAATTTAAGACCTGAACTGTGAACCATGATTTGGTCTTAGGTATGGGTCTTGATCAAAGAAAAACAACTCAGTGACCAAGAAGTAATTTCAAAACAACAAATTCTCTTTTTCCATTTCTCAAATACTGTGAAAGGGAATCGTAGTCCCCAGCACCAATTCATTAAGCTCTCTTTTTTCCTATGGTGACTTCAGGAGTAATATTTACATCACCCGTCTCTTTCTATGTACCTCTCTCCTCTCCCACCAAAGCATCCCTCCCAGACCTGGTCCTCAACCCTCAGTCCCTCTGTCCTCTTTGTCCCTTGATTCTGCATGACCAAAGCCCAAAATAACTGGTTTGGCAATATTAAACCATGCAAGAAATTTAGAAATAAAAAAAATGAATAAGCAAAACCAGAACCATTCTTTGTGGACAGTGAAAAAGAGCACCCAAAATCATCAAACATTACAAATGTTGGCCTTTTCATATATAGGCACAATTTAAATATGCCAAAATAACTAGGGAATAATACAAAGAAAAGAAAATGCTTAAATTTTTTAAATGTCCATAGTGTTTAAAAGACTTATGACAGACACTCTACTACCTGATATTAAACTATACTACAATGCTATAGGAATCAGAACAGCATGGTAGCTGGCATAAAAACAGACATACAGATCAATGGATTAGAAAACCGAGAAATAAAATGGTCAGTTAATCTATGACAAAAGAGGTAAGAATATTCAAGGGGGAGGGGTAAACACAGTCTCTTCAATAAATGGTGTTGGGAAAATGAACAGACACATACAAAAGAATAAAACTGGATCACTATCTTATACCATATACAAGAATAAAAAGAATAAACTCGAAATGGATTAAAGACTTAAATGTAAGATTTGAAACCATAAAATTCCTAGAACAAAATAAAGGCATAAACTCTTTGACATCACTCTTAGTAATATTTTTTTGGATCTGTCTCCTCAGGAAAGGGAAACAAAAGAAAAAAATAAACAAATAGAAATATATCATACTAAAGGGTTTTTGCACAGTGAAGGAACCATCAACAAAATGAAAAGACAACCTACTGAACTGGGGAACATATTTGCCAATGATACAATCTGATAAGGGGTTAACATCTAAAATATATAAGGAACTCATATAACTTACAGCCAAAAAACAAATAATCCAATTAAAAATGGGCAGAGAACGTGAATAGATATTTCTCCACTAAAAAACACACAAATGGCCAAAGGATATATAAAAACCTGCTCAAGCCTGACCTATGGTGGCACAGTGGATAAAGCATCGACCTGGAATGCTAAAGTCGCTGGTTCAAAACCCTGGACTTCCCTGGTCAAGGCACATATGGGAGTTGATGCTTTCTGCTCCCCCCCCCACTTTCTCTCTCTCTCTCTCTCTCTCTCTCTCTCTCTCTCCTCTCTAAAATAAAATTTTAAAAATTAAAAAAAAAACCTGCTCAATATCACTAATCATTAGGTAAATGCAAATTAAACCCACAATGAAATATCACCTCACACCTGTCAGAATGGCTATCATCAACAAACAACTGCTAGAAAGGATGTGGAGAAAAGGAAATATTTGTGCACTTTTGGTGGGATTGTAAATTGGTGTAGCCACTATGGAAAACAGTATGGCAGTTCCTCAAAAAATTAAAAATAAAACTATCATATGTCCCAGCAATTCCATGTCTGGGTATTTATCTGAAGAAACTCAAGTCACTAATTTTAAAAGACATATGTGATCTGACCAGGCAGTGGCACAGTGGATAGAGCATCAGACTGGGATGCAGAGGACCCAGGTTCAAAACCCCAAGGTCACCGGCTTGAGCACTGGCTCATCTGGTTTGAGCAAGGGCACTCAGTCTGCTGTAGCCCCTTGGTCAAGGCACATATGAGAAAGCAATCAATGAACAACTAAGGTGCCAAAACAAAGAATTGATGCTTCTCTTCTATCTCCTTTCTTGTCTGTCTATCCCTCTGTCTCTGTCTCTGTCACAAAAAAAAGACATATGTGCCCCTATGTTCACTGCAACATTGTTTACAATAATCAAGATATGGAAGCAATCTAAGTGTCCATCAATAGACAAATCAATAAATAAGATATAGTACATATATACAATGGTATATTACTCAGCCATAAAAAAAGAAAGAATGAAATCTTCCCATTTGCAATAGCATGGATGAACCTACCGGATATTATGCTAAGTGAATGAGTAGACAGAGAAAGGCAAACACCATATGATTTCACTTATATGTGGAATCTAAAGAAGCAAAATAAATGAACAGACAAAACAGCAATACACTCAGAGATACAGAGAACAGACTGCTGGTTGCCAGATGAGAGCAGATTTGGAGACACAGCTGAAAAAGTAGAAGGGATTAAGAAGTACAAATTTCCAGTTTGTCCTTCACGGGGATATAAAGTACATCATAGGAAATACAGTCAATAATACTGTAATAACTATGCATGGTGTCTGATGGGTACTAGATTTACCAGGGTGATCACTTTGTAAGGTATATAAATGTCTAATCAGTAGGTTATATACTTAAAAACTAATATAATATTGTATGTCAACTATAATTGAAAAATAAAATTAAAAAAAAAATTTATGACAACCATAATATATTTATTGAGCAACTACTATAAGAATTGTTTTGGAAAGCAGACTGTTTCAGGGTACCCAAGTCCACCCCTACACTTAGGCACTCACTAGAAGAACTCACAGAGCTCAGCTTATAGTTTTACTTAACAGTTAAGATTTCTTACAGCAATGAAGAATATACAACCGGATCATAAGGGAGAAGCTGGGAGGATTCCTTATATAGATTTCCTTATGCTCTGTCCCTCTCATGAGAGATCACACGAATAACATCCTCCGGCAACAAAATGCAGCAAATTGTATGTGACAAATCAGCCTAGTGAACCTCCTTATACACTCAGCACTCGAGGATTTTATTAGAGGTTGGTCACATAGGCATTCTCTGCCTAGACCATAAATTTTTTTTTTAACTCTCAGAGGGAAGCAAGTATTGATGAAGCGTAAACTATATTGTTTGCACAGAACTCTAGGCACAATGAACCACTCTTATCAGTTAACTGTGGACTGGGAGCACTCTGAGAACCGAATTCCTTGATGTCAGTGCAGGGCCAACCTTGCTAACAGGACTTTCTAAGGGTGGCAGCCTCAGTCATGCTATGTTAATTAACTCTTTTCTGCACAAAGACCAGCTTTTTTCCCTTGAGACAATTAAATTTAAAGAAATACGATTCATACAGAAATCATCCAATACATATAGTAGATATGCTGGATAGCACTAAAACAACATTTCCCAAAACGTCCTCTAGACAGATTATCAGAATCACCAGGGTGCTTACCAAGCTACTGGCCACAACTCAAAACATCCCAAGAAGTAGAAGAATCAGATATCAGTCAAAGCCACAGGTTTGGGTGAGATTATAGAAGACCTTGATTATCAAAATAAAAAATTTGAATTTGATTGCATAACCATGGGAAACCACTGAAGATTTCCTTTTTTTTCTGCAACAGCCAATGATAAGATCAAAACAGCACTATATGTAGATGAATCTGATCACCTTATGTGGAATATAAAGGGTAAAAATAATTGGCCAAGAAACCAAAGCCTCAAAAAGAAAATGATCATAACTAACATCTAGATCAGGGGTCCCCAAACTTTTTACACAGGGGGCCAGTTCACTGTCCCTCAGACTGTTGGAGGGCCGGACTATAAAAAAAACTATGAACAAATCCCTATGCACACTGCACATATCTTATTTTAAAGTAAAAAAACAAAACAGGAACAAATACAATATTTAAAATAAAGAACAAGTAAATTTAAATCAACAAACTGACCAGTATTTCAATAGGAACTATGCTCCTCTCACTGACCACCAATGAAAGAAGTGCTCTTTCTGGAAGTGCGGCGGGGGCCGGATAAATGGTCTCAGGGGGCCGCATGCGGCCCACAGGCCGTAGTTTGGGGACCCCTGATCTAGATAATGCTCACTGGGAGTTTGACACTATCGTCCAAGGTGATTTACATGAATCCTTATGTCAACTTACTGAAGTAGGTGCAGTTATTCCATTTTATTGAAAAGCTTGTTCAATGTCACACAAAGAGTCAAACCTACATAGTGTGATCCCACAACTTGTGTACACGCTCACTGTCTAGCAGGCCATGTAACAGGAAGCCAGGGCAGGAGAAAAAGGAATGAGTGATAGGCCAATACCCATGACAAAGAAAAGCAGGTACTTGTGGGTAACTCCTACATTTATCTTGTCTTTCCTCCCTTTGGGCACTTTGTTCTAAGATGAGAGGCAGAAAATCATATGCCAAAAATGATAGAAGATCAAAAGAGAGAACTAAAATCAGGAATTATCAAATTTTTCTGAATGAAATGAGAGAGGTAAAGAATAAACAGGAGGCCCTGACCAGTTGGCTCAGTGGTAGAAAATTGGCCAGCCTGTGGAAGTACAGGGTTTAATTCCCAGGCAGGGCACACAGGAGAAGTGCCCATCTGATTCGCAACCCTTGCCCCCCACTTTCTCTCTGTCTCTCCCCCTCCCACAGCCAAGGCTCCGTTGGAGCAAAGTTGGCCCAGGCACTGAGGATGGCTCCATGGCCTCTGCCTCAGGCACTAGAATGGCTCCAGTTGCAATGGAGCAACACCCCAGATGGGCAGAGCATCATCCCCTAGTGGGCATGCCGGGTGGATCCCGGTCACGTGCATGCGGGAGTCTGTCTTTCTGCCTCCCTGCTTCTCACTTCAGAAAAATACAAAAAAAAAAAAAAAGAAAGAAAAGAATAAACAGGAGTCACAGCTTCTTCTTGAAGCAGATAAAGAGTATGAAGCAAGGTACCATGCTGCATCTATGATTTAAAGAGAGGAATGGACAATAGTAGTGTCTTTTTATCTTCACTATCTCAGATATTTATACTGTTAAAAATCTTCCTTCCCATTTATTTCTCTTTGACATAATACAATCCCAAAATCACTTCATTAACTGAGCTACTCTTGAGACTATAATTCCTAAGACATCTAAAATGAACACTCCATAATCGTCACAGATATGTTTATTGATCACTTGATTACATAAAAAGTGTTGGTGATGCTAAAATAAGCCACTAACTCTCAGGGCTTTAGAGGACACAATGCCATCATTGCTTAGTCTATTAATATCTGTCGTGGTACTTCATAAAACCCAGAATTAAGCAACAAGACATGGCAAGCCAGTATTTACAGGAATTAATCTGTTGCCTCAATTGGCATTAAGCAGGAAGCCAAAGGCCATTAAAACAAATTGACATTAATGTAACAAAATAACTCAGTCCTTTGGTACTAACCTTATTATGTTGGAAATGAATCTAAAATCTTTATTAGCCATTAACATAACCCTTGTCAGCCAATTCAAGTACTCAGAAGTATAGCCAAGAAATGACAAAGAGGAACAACTTGAACAAAATCTTCAAAACCTTTGACACACCCGATGGCCTATGGAATGTATCCTGCTATTGAGGAAAATTCATTCTAAGTCAGATAGCCAGCTGACTTACAGCTTACTTAAAAATTCTTTTCCCCTAAGAGGTAATATCAGCAAAGTTATTTGCTCATTTATGGTTACAGCACTCTGGCATGGGATAAAAGAATAAAAGGAAGCATGACCTGCCTTCCAGGAATCTCATGAGAAAGATGGGACAGACACAGATAAAAACAATATAAATGCACATGGTTAAATATTTAGGAATGGGGGTCAAGCCACGGGTCATGGAAGTCAAATGGCCGAGGTTTGATCCCTGACTCTACTAGACACCATCTTCTCTAAGTGTCCGTGTATATAACCTTCTCTAAGCCTCCATTTCCCCTTCTGAAAACTGAGTTAATAATAATACCCACCTCTTAGGTTGTTGTAAAGATGTAGTAACATAATAAACATAGAATGCTTAAGCACATAAAAGTTCAACAAATGTGAGCTGCTATTGTTATCCGAAAATTACTTTTTGTTTTTACTACCATTGCTACGCCCCCTGCCACAGTGGCTACTCCCATCTCCATTCTGCCCGTACCTTAAAGATAAGGAGGCTCCCAGGCTGCATGGAGGGGTCCCGTGCAGATGGAATGATTCCTCTCAGGCAGGGAAGTTGAGAGGCTCATGGTTTGTCAGAAATGTCAGAGAAGAACATTCCAGATGGAAGAGATGGCTGCAGAAAGGAGGAAGCAGAGCCTAGATAAAGCCGATGACAGTTTGCTCTAAACGGCCTCCTGAGCTGAGGAAGGGCACATGTTCACAGGTCATATGACTGTCAGAGCTAGAAAGTGCCTTAGAAATCCTGAAGTTACAAAAGAAAAAAAAAGCCACAAAAACGGCTTTTGTGGCATTGTAGATAACCACAAAAATCGTGTGGCTTTTTCTAGTGTTATTTGAAATATTAAAATAAATTCCGTATCAAGGGGGGGAAATGGATAAATGCCATGGTATCTTTGAAAAGAATTCTATTTTTGATCTTGAAAGAAAGATGCATATTTCTTTCTTCGATCATGTGGCAACATGTGAGCTCAGACTGCTTGCTCACCGCTAGCTCTTCATTTCTAAGTAATGGGAAAAACAGAGTCTGATGCAAACCACTCTCAATGCCAAACTTATTTGCTGCTTTATCTTGAAATGTCTTAGGACACTGTCACCCTGACTCTGATACTCCCCATACAGGGCCAGAACAAAGGGACCATAAGACTCAGTGACTGCTCTTAGACACACACCTAGTTGGCAAAGGAAAGAAACAGGAGTCCCGCTGATGGAGAGGAAACTCGGAGGAGGAAACAAATGACAGCGAGGGCTCAGAATAACTTACAGGGGGAAATAAAATGATGGGGGCAGCTCCGTGGATTTGAGTAAGAAGCGGACTTAAGCAAAATTATTCATTTTTTAGGGAAAGCGCACTTACTGCTGTATACAGAGCGCAAGAAATTAACCGTGAAATACTCCTTATCTTGGCAGAACCTAGAATGAAAAATCAACAAAATGTATTTAAAGGGGAAATCCAGTTGCAATTTTTTTCACTTGTGGAATTTTTCTATTTACAATCAATGCTTCATTTTAGGAATGAAGTTAAAATAGGTTGTTCGTTTGTTTCCTCAGTTATATCAAACTTAAAGGCTAAGTAGCTAAAATAAAATCGTTTCCTATATTTATTTTTTAAGACAGAAAGTTACAAACTAAGTGTGCCGAGGCTCAGACTGGTTTGGGGTGTTCTCCAAGAAAGAAAGTCGAGTTTTAGTCCTGCTCCCCTTAGAGACACACTCTTGCTCTGGCAATGTGAGGACACCGGGTGCCCCTCAGCTTGGGTTTTCAGTCCGGGGAACCGAAGGCAGGGCGTTTTCCCCAGAGAGTCAGTCAGTCCTCAGAGTTTGGGCCCTTCTTTCCTCGCCAGGACAGCTGTGTGCATATTGACTTAGTACAGACCTGTGTTCTTGGTAGATTCTCGGCAAACATTTGATGATGACCCTGGCCTTCAAGACTCAGCCACCACCCCTGGCTTTCATAGCCTTTTCTCAAAGGGGACAGAATGAAAAAAGAACTTCAAGACTGGAATTTATTTTACTCAATCCACTGTCGCTTCAACTGATCAGAGGCTTTGCTCATGGGAATACTCGTAAAGGGCAACATGAACACACCCATGTTTGAGTTGTCATTGGAAACCGAAGTCAAATACACTTGTAGCATTCCATGTGCTGACCAATAAATGGCAGTGTTTTCTCAGGAGAAAAGAGGATGTCCATTTGCTCTTGGAAAATGTGGGAAACAGGAAGGGATTGGGGGGATCCAGAGTTTCTGTATAGGAACGAATTGGAGCAGGAAGCTACCAAGAAGAGAAACCTGGGGGACTTGGTTTAAAGCTGTGCTTTCCAGCACCCTGCTACTATGCACATGGCATATTTCTTGGACAGCTCCGTGGGTTTTACCAGGACAACTTTAGCTGATGGAGCTGATGGTTAAGCCCCTACATCCACGCCATCCCCGGATTCCCCCTGGAGAGTAAATGAAAAGGTGAAAGGCAAGAGCGGGGAAAATCTTGGGAAATGATGAAACTCTACATTCATGAGTCTACTGTGGTGTGAGTCTGACGTCTCTGCAGCTGCTTAGGTCCTGGAAGCCTGGCGACCCAGGCAGTCAGTTAAGTGGCTCCGAGCCCTCATTGGAATGATCTGAGAAAATCATTCCCTACTCACCCTCGGCATGTTTTCCCTTAGTCACGTCCTGTGCTGGGTTTCACCCCCCAAAAATGAATTATTTTTTGAAGCGATAGCCTCATAAATGGTACAAAATTCAAAAGTTATATAAGAAAATGCTGTGAAATATAACATTCTTCCCCACCTAATCCCTTAGTTACTCGACAACAGTTAACTGTTTCTTCAATATACTTCCGAAGCTGTTTTATACATACACAAGTATGTATGTACATGTATTCTTATTGAACATTTGCATGTGATATATATAGAAGAGTACTTTTCAAACTGTTTTACTGTGAGCCACAAAAAGCAGGGCACTTTCTCTTCCACGCCACTCATGTGGCTATCTGTGCCCCGGTACCAGAGCGCTTTAATCATCTTAGCTTTGTAACGTGTTCAGCGGAGAATTGTGCTTCTCATTGCTGTTCTGATTCAGGATTGATTCTGGCAATTCTTGCTCTTTTATTTTTCCATATAAACTTCAGAACCAGCTTCTCTGAACATATGTGGTCCTTTCTTGTTTTGAATTTTGGTATCAATTGCTGTTTTTTAAATATTCTGCAATTTCAATTTCAAGAATTATTTAAGGAGTGTAATTTCCAAGAAGACCTTTTTTTTTTTTTTTTAAATTTCTGATTTTATTGCTTTGTCACAAGATTTTATTGTCTATTTTTATTTGGGAGAATTTCTTGCTGTCTTCTGTGTGGTTTAATATGTATTTAGTATGTGTGACTGCTCCACTATTACTTTAAAGGAAAGCATATGTTTTCAGAGTATAAGGCTTGGTATATATCTATTAGAGCTGTCTTACTGATTGTCATTTAGACAGTTCATATCCTTACTGGCTTTTTTTTTTAACTTTGCTAAAGTTAAGAGATAAGAATTGATTGTCATTTAGACAGTTCATATCCTTACTGGCTTTTTTTTTAACTTTGTTAAAGTTAAGAGATAAGAATTGAAGTTTTCTGTTATTAAGGCATTTCTGTCTATTCCTATGTTTCCTTTGGTACCATGTTTGTCATGAGAATTTCTTCACCACATTAAATTACACCATTGGTTTCATTCATTTTGTCAAGCTCCCTTTTTGTCCAATTTAATGCTTTTTATTCTGAATACAACCACACAGTTATGACTGCTGCCCTCCCATTCTCCTCCTCCCTCCTTCTCTCCCGCTCTACCTCCCTCTGGCTCATTACATTTTCTGCCTTTGCTTTGTAGTCTGTGTGGGTCAGCTGGGGCTGCCCTGATGAAATACCATGGGGTGAGCTTCTACAACAAAGGTGTATTTTCTCACAGTTCAGAGGCTGGAAAGTCCAAGGTGTCAGCAAGTTCTGGTGAGAGCTCTTCATAGCTTGCAGAAGGCCACCTTCTCACTGTGTCCTCAGGTGGCAAAGAGAAGCTCCTGTGTCTCTTCCTCTCCTTGTAAGGACATCAGTTCTATCAGATCAGGGCCCCACTGCTCACCCCCTCCCTGACACGAGCGGCCTCTAAAGCCCCCCCATTTAACCTTAATCCACTCCTTAAGAACCCTAGCTCCAATGTATAATCACCGAGGGGCTTAGAGTTTTAAGATATGAACGGGGGTAGAGCACAATTCAACCTAGGGCAATATCTCTCCCCAACTCTCTCTTCAGCCTTTCCAGGCTGCATTGTTTGAGATGCATCTCATCTATGACACATAATTGGACTTCACTCTCTTTATAAATTTGAGAGTCTCTTCTTATAGATGAGCTAAACAATTTAAATATATCATTATATATGATTGGCCAAAATCTGGCACTCACATTTTATGTTATGATTCCTTTCTCTTGCTTTTTGATATGTCACTGTGTCTTCTGCTTTGTTATGATGCCAGTTTGATTTTTATTTTTTACTTGTAATGGTTTGATTTTTGTTTGGATGATGGAAGAACGTTTTGTTGTCTTTGAGGACCAGTAAGTTTACTTGGATACACGTCAATGTTGATCATTCCATATCAGGTTTTCCTGAGCCATAGCATGCCCTTTCCACTCGCAGATTCAAGTGTTATCTTATTTTCTAAAGCATTTTATTGACTAATATCTCCAGGCTTCTTCTTAAAGGATATAAACAATGTATATGTTGTGATTCTTTTGTTTTCCAAATCTTTCATATTCTCTTTTACCAATTCCAACTTTGTCATTTCCAATTTATTTTGCTTGATTTCCTTATTCCCGTCCTGCCATTTTTCACTGATGTCAACAGTGGCTATTCTCCTTTGAGCTATTCCAATGTGCCTGCATTTCCATGGTGACTTTATTTTTTCTTTTCTGCTTCCTTCCCGAGCTCTAGAAGTTCCTGTTACAGCTCCGTCTGTGGTGTTCCTATTTTTTTCCCTGAGCTTTCTCACTGTTTCATTCAGTTTTATTAATCTATCCCCAGTTATTAGGTCATCATTTTCAACATCCTGGCAGCCACTTGCTATTGTGAGTCTGCCCTTCTCCCACCCATACCCCCGTCCCTTTCCCCTTTTTGCCTTGTACACTCTTTGTATAGGGCCTGTGCTGGTTGCCTTTTATTCTTATCTTTAAATGAAGTGCACTCTTCCTGGATTTTAGAGGTGGCTCATGTGAGGGGTGAGCAATTTGAGGCCAGAAGGAATTCTCCTGGTTCAGGGAGAAGCTCGTTCTGACCAGACTGTATGTGTAACTTATTTTAGCTTTTACCTCTCTCCAGCCAACACATACTGGCACAGGACTCAACTCAACCTCTACCCTCCGCCCTCCCTCCCAGGGGAGAGACCAAATGTGGCATTGCTATATGGGTTTTTTTTTAATTCAAATCTGCTTTCTCTATTTTTATGTGGGGTCAAATAGGGTCTAGGGATGTTCCAGCAATACCCCCATATGCGCACACACACTCACACACATATGTAAATACTATTCCTGTCATTCCAAAGAAGGGATAATTAATTTTGTCCCTCAGAGTATCATCTACTTAAGAAAATGGATTTCGGCCTTGGCCAGTTGGCTCGGTGGTAGAGCTTTGGCCTGACGTGTGGAAGTCCCGGGTTTGATCCCCAGCCAGGACACACAGGAGAAGTGCCCATCTGCTTCTCCACCCTTCCCCCTCTCCTTCATCTCTATCTCTCTTTTCCCCTCCTGCAGCCTAGGCTCCATTGGAGCAAAGTTGGACCAGGCACTGAGGATAGCTCCATGGCCTCCTCCTTAGGCGCTAGAATGGCTCTGGTTGCAATGGAGCAGTGGCCCCAGATGGGCAGAGCATCGCCCCCTGGTGGGCTTGCCAGGTGGATCCCAGTTGGGTGCATGCGGGAGTCTGTCTCTCTGCCTCCCCACTTCTCACTTCAGAAAAATACAAAAAGAAAAAAGAAAAAAAAGAAAGAAAATGAATTTCTGCCAGCTTTGCCTGAAATCTATGTCTCAAACACCCTCTCTGGGACCCTTTCTGCATCTGTATTTGATCTTTATTGCATTGGCATCCTTCCACATAGATTATTTTTGGGGGGTGAGTCTTCAAGTGTATGAAAGGTGAAATTCTTATTTCTACCCATTTTTTTCTAGCAAATTCTGAGAAGAATATAAAACATTTTTTAATCTGTCTTTTTAAAAGGAAACCTCAGTATTTACAAAAAGTAAAATAAAATTTAAAGTAAATTTAAAGAGCAGCCTTATAGGAGGAAAGTGCCCTGGCAGGGGGACACATGCCCTGAGAACTGAACACAGAGGGGAGGGGACCAGTGACATTACCAGAGCCAGAGTGGGGATCAGAAGACCAATGTGCAAACCATGTATGTTCTGGCCTCTCTCTCATGAAACTTCCTTCCTTCCAGTCCCACTGCTTTGCCTTGTCCTCTCCCTTTAGAGTCCTTGGTCCTCAAATGTGGTCCATGGACCTGAAGCATCAGCACCACATAGAGCTGGTGAGAGATGCAGAATCTCAAGCCCCTCCCCAGACCCCAGACCCAGAATACGAGTCTGCCTTTTACAAAATCCCATGGGGATTCATATACACCCTTGGGAAGCGACACAATACAGTAATTCCTCACTTAAGCATTGTCAGGAGGTTCTTGGGAACTGCAACTTTAAGCAAAACAACACATATCAAAACAAATTTTACCAGAGGCTAATTAATATAAGCAAGAATTAAGTTCTTACAACACATTTCTGGTCACAAAAACATTCCCAAACTTCTAAATGAAGACCTCAAACACTTCTAATATTAAACATTAAAATAAATTTTAGCTACATATACATTTAAGAAAATGAATAAAAACATCTCAGAATGTTTTTCCAACCTGCTTATTCCAGTTCAGGGTCATGGGTCACTGGAGTCTATCCCGGTGGCTCAGGACACAAGGTCGCATGGACAGGATCCCTTCCGTCACAGGGTGTGTTCATACCCACCCACACTCACTCACTGGGATAATGTAGATGTGTCAGTACACTTCCTGTGCACACTTCTGGGTTGTGGGAGGAAACCGGAGTCCCCAGAGAAAACCCATGCAGACACAAGGAGAACATGAGAACTCCACACTGACAGAGGCCTCGGCAGAGAATCGATTTCTTTTTCTCATCAACACTATAACAACACAACATTGTTAGAGGCTCTGCCATAGATCTCAGCTCATGCATCACTTTCCTTTGCTAACCGACCACCTCAGGCTTCTTGTTAAACACACAGAAAATGTTCCTTTTCCTCTGTGCTCTCCCTCTGTAATAACAAATTAGGACACTTTTTTCTGTCCACCTGTATGTCCCCAACTAAACGAGTACCAGGCTCCATGACTCTCCAAAAACCAATCAGTAAATATTTGCTGACTGAGTGAACGAATGTGCACAATACTCCATTTGTGTCTCGAAGCATTCCCAATGCCAGAAGGCTGGCACCTACCCATTCCCCCACCAGCCTGCATCAGCCTGGAACTCCTCACACCCACCCTCTAACTGGCCCAGTAGTCCCCAGGTGTAGCTTTGGAGGGGACCCTGCCAGGGATGATTGAGGAAATCAAAGAAGAATGGCATCACTGAAAAACCCAAGAAATCCCACTCTGCAGAGCACAGTTCCTCCATTGTCTTACGTAGTTGTAAATGGTACAAAGACATCCTGCCACCTGGGTGTTATTTTGGATAATCTGACCTCTATATCTGTGTGGGAAGGAAATCCAGTCCCACCACTGGAGCAGACACACAGCCCCACCAGCCCTGCCAGCCCCACCCACCGCAGGTGTGTGCAGGTGTAAGGTCCCAGCGGACAGGAGTGGCCAGATACTGAGACGGCTTCCCTGCTGCTGGGCTCACACTGAACTCCAGCCATGGAATGCTTTCTCATCCATTGCCCTCACCAGGTGTAGTGGAAATTGATATTCTCAGCTGCAGGGGCTGTTCTGATGACCAAAGAAAGAAAAGTGACAGCTTGAAACTAGTTTTCCTGCTTGGATAATGAAACCTTCACTAAATATAGTAGGCTTAAATGAATGTTCACAACATTGAAACAGACCGTGCTCATTCTAAAAATGTAGATTCCCGTGCTGTGAAATTCCTCTCAGGAAAAGCAGACACTAAAACAAAACAATGATTCCAACCCTCCTGCCACCACCCTCCTGACCCAGTGAGCCAATTTGTTCCAAGTTGGAGAGTCAACATAAGTCAGGTGGGAAGCCAGAGCCCTTACCAGACATTCCATGAAACTCTCAGGAAACTGATGGGAGAAAGTCAAGGGAGGAGAGGTTATAAGACCGAATTGCTCTGTTTGTGAGATCCTGCCCAGCACCAAATCATGCCAACCAGCACTTGTTATTTATACTCAATATGTGCAAAACTCAATGACATAGGAGAAAGAATTTTCACTAGGTTGCTCTGCATTGTATTCCAAAACACATTCTGTTAGAAGGAGAGACATTCAAATGAGATTTCCTTTGAAGAAACTGTAAACTTTCTATGAAGCTGCTTCCCTGAATGATTAATTCAAAAATGACCTTGACTCTTCGTGGCCTCAAAAGCAATTATACTCCATGTTAACTAGTGTCACTCCAATAAAATCAATTAAAGAAAAAAGCAAGTACACTCAGATAAAGAAGGCTGTTTCCCAGTCATAAAATTCCCCTTTGCAATTCACCTGGTATAATAACAAATGATCAACAATTCTCCTTGGAAGAGTTGAATTCACTTGATCTGCACTTCTAAACCTGTTTTCTTTTGAACCTACTCTAACCATAGAAAAAGTCTGCACTGAGGTAACAATGTCCCTCATGTTGCTCAATCCAGTGGTTAATCCTCAGTCACATCAGCAGCATGTGATATGACCAATCATTCCCCTCTTGAAAGTCTTCACATTTCATTTGTTTGGCTTTTAGACCAACATTTCCTTTTGGTTCTCCCAGGACCTCAGTAGGAACAGCTTAGCTGGAATAGAAATGCAGATTCCACTTATGTGTGACCTCATCCCCAGTACCCATGCATTCTATTTTGAAAGGCTTGAAATTTCAGTTATCTTTATAGCAAAACTGTGTATGTGGATGTGACAGACTAACAGGCTCTTTTCTCCTGAAATGACATGTGTATCTTCAATCCTTTATACAGGTAAGGCCTCCTTTCCTGCCATTTTCTAAAAATAGTAATTATTCCTGAGATGTGCATTGCTATAAGATATTCTGTAAAAAATTTTCACTCAATTTTCTTTCTTCACAGAAAAAATATATATACAGTCCAATTCATGGTTGTTGAAGAACAAGAGAAAACCATGGCTCCATGAAGGAAGGAGTCATCATTCATGCCTCTAAAGCAGAGGTCCCCAAACTACGGCCCGCGGGCCGCATGCGGCCCCCTGAGGCCATTTATCTGGCCCCCCACCGCACTTCCGGAAGGGGCACCTCTTTCATTGGTGGTCAGTGAGAGGAGCACATTGACCATCTCATTAGCCAAAAGCAGGCCCATAGTTCCCATTGAAATACTGGTCAGTTTGTTGATTAAAATTTACTTGTTCTTTATTTTAAATATTGTATTTGTTCCCGTTTTGGTTTTTTTTTTTTACTTTAAAATAAGATATGTGGCCTGACCTGTGGTGGTGCAGTGGATAAAGCGTCGACCTGGAAATGCTGAGGTCGCCGGTTCGAAACCCTGGGCTTGCCTGGTCAAGGCACATATGGGAGTTGATGCTTCCAGCTCCTCCTCCCCTTCTCTTTCTCTGTCTCTCTCTCTCTCTCTCCTCTCTAAAATGAATAAATAAAATTTAAAAATAAAATATGTGCAGTGTGCATAGGGATTTGTTCATTGCTTTTTTTATAGTCCAGCCCTCCAACGGTCTGAGGGACAGTGAACTGGCCCCTTGTGTAAAAAGTTTGGGGACCCCTGCTCTAAAGGATCTTTGGAAGGTTCAGATATTACAGCCACTGCCTCACCTGGTGTCCTGGAACATCCTCCTCTATTTTGCACCCTAGTACACCAACACCCCACGAACACCTGATAGCAGAGTTTTAGATAAGCTTCTCCGTCTTCTTGCTAAGAGTTATCACAGAGAATAGATTCTATAGCTCTGAATACCTCATATGCCCCCTTTTTGGCCCTTCCTTTATTCTTCTTTAGTGATTATGCAAACCTCTGGACTGGACACATACAGGTATATACATAAATTATATACCTATAATTCAGGGTATGACAAAGGCTACTTGATACCATATTATTATGTACCTGTTCTTGAGTTTTAAAAATCTTAGGACTTAAGGCCCTGGCCTGTTGGCTCAGTGGTAGAGCGTTGGCCTGGCGTGCAGGAGTCCCGGGTTCGATTCCTGGCCAGGGCACACAGGAGAAGCGCCCATCTGCTTCTCCACCCCTCCCTCTCTCCTTCCTCTCTGTCTCTCTCTTCCCCTCCCGCAGCTGAGGCTCCATTGGAGCAAAGTTTGCCCGGGTGCTGAGGATGGCTCCATGGCCTCTGCCTCAGGTGCTAGAGTGGCTCTGGTTGCAACAGAGCGACACCCCCGATGGGCAGAGCATCTCCCCCTGGTGGGTGTGCCGGGTGGATCCTGGTTGGGCACATGCAGGAGTCTGTCTGACTGCCTTCCCCTTTCCAACTTCAGAAAAATATAATACAAAAAACCCCCCAAAACCTTAGGACTTAAAGAAGAGCCTAAGCCAACGTCCTGAGTTTTAATGGGAAAATGAAGGTCCTGAGAGGTATGTGATTTGTTCAAAGGCTCACGGTACTCAGTGTAGGACCAGAGCAGGCTCTCCCTCCAGCGGGATAGGGCTCTTTCCTGCAGTCATCCCTGCTACAGGCTGCTTGCCTAGGCTTCACAGAGCTCTAGTTTCTGCTGGGGAGTGCATTGCCCAGAACCCCCTGCTATTCTGCTCTTGTGGGTTAGAATAACATTTGCATATAATTTTTTTAAATTCATTCTGTCTTTTCTATTATTATTATTATTATTATTATTATTATTATTGGTTTTAGAGAGAGAGGAAGGGGGAGAGAGGGAGGACAGAAATATCAATGTATGTGCCCTGACCAGAGGTCAAACCAGCAATCTCTGCATATCTGGAAGATGCTCTAACCAACTGAGCTTTCTGGCCAGAGCTTGCAGCTAATTCTTAAACACTGTAGTCTCTGTTTTACATCTGGCTCATTAGGTCTCTCTGATTATCTGTGCTCCTGTCTGGACTTCTAGCAAAAGCAATCCATTCATTAACAAACCTTTCAGAAAAAAAGGTGTCTCTTTGGGATTTTTTAAAAGTTATAATTAAATCTAAAAGGGGAAAGGTTTGACATGCTGGCTTGAAAATAGTGTGGGTTGTTGAATAGCATGGGTTGTTATTTGAAGATAAACAGAGTATTATTCCTTCCACCTTGCTGAGAAAGGGTAACATTTATTTGCTCCTCTAGCATAGAGCATACTAACACACTCAGCCACTATCAGTTGACTCTGGGTGTGAACTACAGATCTGACTTTCCTCAAAGGAGCCCTCAAAATTTCTGATTTCACTTTCTTCCTGAGGTAATTTTTATTTTTTCTTCAAGTTCTGATATTCTGGGGTGTTTTTTTTTCAGTCACATGTTAGCAAATTCTGTGAGTTTCAGAATATCAGCCTTATCTGTATCTAAGTCTCCATATTTTCACAATAAATAATTTTGTTGATTGCTGATTCCTTGCCTACTAAACTGCTTTTCACATGACTGTGTTTCATAATAGGCCAACTGATACTGCAGATGAACAGATAGAACTGCTATTGATTCCCTTCCAATGCCTTGAGCCTAAACATGGCCCCTTCTCCTCATGAAACTTGACTGGAGACTAGTTAGTGGGCATCGCTTTTTCAGGTGGACCTCCCAGCCCCAGCCCTGGCCACCTCCATCAGATAAACATTTTAATTTATAAGTTCTTTGGATTGTTCCTGCTTCTTCAAGGGAAGATGTCACATCTTTCCCCTCATACTCATAGTATCTAGCAGGTAGTACCTACCAAACAGAGTAGTTAGTTAGTAAGCATTTCCTAGGTTAAATAGTAGAGTTTTTTCAATTTTTTTCTTGAACTTTACCTTCAGGCCCAAGTGGGAACCTGAATTAAACCTTCCTTGGCCATGTTTGTAGAGTAGATAAACGAGACAAGATCTATTATTTATGCTTTTGAAACAAATTTAATGGGTATGGATTGGTTTCACAACCCCCAGATCTACAAAATGCCATGTTTCTTTACCTTCCCAAATCTAATTCTAACTAGGCGAACCCTCTCCTGCTAAAATTGAGAGAAAATCCAATCTTAGTTCTTTTCAAGTGACCATATATCCCACCCACCAACATAAGAATGCAGAGGCTTTTGTAATCCATTTGGGGAAGGGCCTCTGGTCTAGTCCACTGTCTATCTTGGTGGCAGAATCTTGGAAGTGTATTATCCAACTCCAGTGGCTCATTCTATGGTGAGCGGTTGTTATTCGCAGGATCCACGCCACCCCTGGAGTCTTTGCACTGTCTCTGAAAGCCACAGCGTCTCTTATTCAGTCAGCAGGTACCACAACCAGATGCCTCAGCATTCCAATGTCCTCTGCGGTTCAGCCTCACCCCTGAACTTCCTAGTCTTGCCTCAGCATACAGGGCAACAGCTCCCGGAGAAGCTCTCTCCTGGAGAAGCGGAAATGCAGACTTCCACATAAACCATTCCAGGTACCTGCAACTAACAGGAATGGAAAATGAAGGTAGAAAAAAGGAAATTTTAAAAGGCTGTTATTGTTTCAATCATTTTATTTCACCACAGAAGAAGTCATCTGCACTGTTTATCACATCACCTCCATGCTTAAAGATTTGGTAAATACAACTATAAAATCATTCCAGAAAAAAAGAAGCCCTGGCCGGTTCACTCAGTGGTAGAGCATCAGCCTGGCATGTGGATGACCCAGGTTCAATTCCTGGCCAGGGCACATAAGAGAAGTGACCATCCGCTTCTTCACTGTTCCCCCTCTCCTTTCTTTCTTTCTTTCTTTCTTTCTTTCTTTCTTTCTTTCTTTCTTTCTTTCTTTCTTTCTTTCTTTCTTTCTTTCTTTCTCTTTCTCTCTCTCTCTCTCTCTCTCACACACTCTCTCTGTCTCTCTCTTCCCTTCCTGCAGCCCAGGCTCCATGGGAGCAAAGTTAGCCTGGGTGCTGAGGATGGCTCCATGGTATCCACCTCAAGTGCTAGAATAGCTCTGGTTGCCCTAGGGGGCATGCTGGATGGATCCTGGTCGGGCACATGCAGGGATCTATCTCTCTGCCTCCCAATAAAACAGATGTAGGAAGGTTTTCTTTCTTTTAAAGAATTGGGAGCAAGTAATAGGGGAGATATGGAGCCAGGAAAATTCCATTTCAGAGGTATGAAAGGTTTATCTGCCTTTTCTACTCCACAGTTCTCAAAATAACATAAACTGTCATCTTGTTTAAAGGGGAAAAGGCCATGTTCATAATAATCTCACTTCATTTCTTCCTGTATCTGCATTTGTTACATTCCTGACCTATCTTCCAATTCAACATACTCAGACCAGACAGAGTGGGGAAAGGTGGATAATTCTGCATATTCTGAAAGTCGTCCTGCATGACACTTGAAGATATTCAGATGTATTACTCAGGAAGTTAGACTTGAAAGGGGAATAGGTTTCAAGGAGGCACCTCTGTGTGTAAATTCTTTAATCTGCCTGTTGCTCTGTTGACGTCTCCAAATGACAATAATTCATTTACAATCTACAAGTTTATATGACTCAGGAATTTTTTTAAGCATAAATTACATAAAGCACATTCTTATCACCTAAAATGTAATGGGTGTTTTATGTTGTGTTTACTTTTTCCATGGGAGCAGAGAAAGAAATCTGGCTTGTCTGACACTTTCAAGAGTTGGGCTTGCTCTTTACTCTGAATCCAATTCAAGCCTTGAGAGTCAAGAGAAAATGCTTAAAAGGAATTGGTTACAATGTATATCTATGCCACAGATAATGAGATTTATAATATATGTAGTATATTATATATAAATATACATTTTATTATTGCTAGAATTTAATAACTTGTTAAACTTTCAAATAGGCAAGTTATTTTTAGGCTCCAGTTTATTAAAAGATAGAAAAAGCTGTAAGATATTACATTTTGTTAACTTTTTTAATATACTTCCCTTTTAGAAGTAGAATGTCAGCTCTTCATTATTTTAGGGAAGAGGTAAACTGAGACAGATAGCAGATAAGACTTATGAAAATTTCTGGCACTGATTTCTGAGAAGGGGTGTTGGAACTAAACCCTTATGCCTAAGGCAACAAGATGAGATCTTTACAAAGTATCTGAGACAAATAAGGAGGGAAAATAATTTCCCACCTCACCCTTCCACCAGCTCAGAAGGAAAAAGGCTTCCCTGGACTAGAGAAGAGCAGAGACTGGGGGAAGGGGTGCCCTACAAAGAGGGTCCCTGGTAACAAGTCTCCAGAAAGAGAGCGGCTGCACTTCGCAGGAGCAGGAAACTGTAATAGCACAGCGTGAATGCAGTGGGAGGAGCCATCAGAAGTGAAGGCGCCTAGCAGGCAGGCACTCAGAATGACTCGGCAGCAATCCAAAGGCCGGCCTGAAGGACCCAGGACCATGTAGGAAGAGTCAGATCCACGTAGAGTGAGATGAGTCATTTTCAATATGCGCAACATGCCGTAGAACCTGGACTCCCAAGTGTGAAATGAGGGAAAAGGTTATCTCGCGCCTCATTCAGATTGTTTCCAGTAGGCCTGCAGAATGGAGGTTGATAATAGAAATTATGATGGATTGTAGGAAAAGCACCCATATTTGTGGACTGAGATTCATACCCACTGTGAAGGTAATATTTAATCTTCTATAGTAAGCTTTTCAACTAAGCAGGAAGACATTTATGGTCTGTATTTCATTGAGGTTGTCTGTTTTTTATTACATTATGAAACCAGTGCATTGTGAGGAAGCTTAAAATCTGCAAATGTTTTTGCAATCACAGTGCCCTCTACTTGGAGTTCAGGAGGAAAAGTTTATTTTGTATTGCAGATAAAAACACTAAGACATAGAAGCCAAAACAGAGCAGGTTAGCGATAGAACTGAATGTAGTTTTGTTTCATTTTTTTTGAAATGGACCCTGTAGTCCTCAGAAAGTATTCTAATCACTGAATCATAACATAAGACACCATAATGTCCAAAATAATTATTATTTAACCATACAGCATCAGAAAGCCTGAGACATTTGCTTACTTTTTGAAGCTACAGGACTGATATTGCTAAAATTCAAACACAAAATTTAATAGTGCAGGTTGCTGAATTTTCAACATTAGTTGAATTCACAATCTCAACAAGTTTCTCAGGTGAAAGTGAGGGTGCTGATTTAAAAAGAATGGAACCCTAAAATGTGGAATGAGGACCTCTGGTTGTATTGAAATGAAAATGACAATCCTGAAACCCCCAGATCACCCTCAGACTTCCTTACCAATGAAATTAGCCTGCTCTCTTTTGTATGAGGACAGTCATCTTTCTTAATTTGAAAAGCCTCTGATAGCATCATCTGGGAGAATGACTGGAAAGGAGGCGACCATTCTTCCAAAGACCCATCACAAGTACAACTACTTCCTGTGGCCATTCGACCCACAACTAGGGCTAATTCACAGCATGCTCCAGGGATTCAGGCACACACTGTAAGAGAAGGAAATAGTTCACTCTCAAAAATAATTGCAAGATTTTCCAAAATACATTGGCATAAACCTGGGGAATATGTGTGAAAAGATTCTAATGGTGATAGAATAAGGATGGAATATAATATTTAACTGAACCAAATTCATTGATAGGGGTATACTTACTAAAAATTCTGGATTTCATGTGTTAGCTCATGCACCAAGAAGTGGCTCTAACAATTTTTGTGTGTAAGTGAATGAAACTTCGTCTCAACAGTGGTCTACATTTAATGAAGTTGAGATTTCAGGAAATACAAACACATAGGGAGGTAGGAGTGTTGGAGAAGATTTATTATGCATGACCCACACACCCACCTCCCAATTATATTCCCCAAGAAGGCCCAGAATATACTCCCTTCATTGAGGCATGGATATATACACAATTGGGTGGAGCACCTGTATCCTTGAAAAGCTCTATGGTCACTCACTTTGTAGGCCAAGTGTGACCATGAGAGGAGCTTCCACTGAAATGTGACCCCTGATTTCAGTGGAATGATGGGATTCCAGAGGAACAGAAGCCATGAGGCAGTAATTTACCACCAAAGACTACCATATGGACACACTTAACATAAGGGCACCAAGGATACAATGGTGATCTGAGAACAGGATTTAATAGGAAAGAAAACTCTAGGTCTGGTGGCCAAATACCTGGCTTGAGTTGCAACAAAGAATGGAAAGATGTATTTGGATAGAATTCTCAGGATGAGCATTGTATAAAGACATTTGTGTTGCATGTGAATGCTTACCAAAGGGCATCCACTACAGAAAAGGCTCTTTAAAATCATGTTTTCTGATGTTAGACTCTTTCCCCAGCTATCCTCATGCTACTGAATGACTCATGAGCTAAGTGGCCAGACTGTCAGGGATAGAGATGCTGCATAGGTTCAACAACACAGATTTGTCCTTAATAAGGCAGTCCTGGCTCCCACTGCTGCTGAATTTCTAATTGGCCAACAGTGCAGACCAACACTGAGTCCCTGATATGGGACCATTTACCAGAGAAGCAGCCAGCCACCTGGTAGCAGTTTGATTATGCTGGACCTCTTCCAATATGGAGAGATGGAAATTTGCCTTCACTGTGCTACACGTAATCTCTGGATATGGAGTAGTGTTTCTGCTCGTAGTGCTTCTGTCAGGACCACTGTTCACGGACTCAAGCAATACCTCATCCACCACCATGGTATCTCACAGAAATACTACTTCTGATTGAGGGGTAGATTTCACAGCAAATGAAGTACAGCACTAGGCTTGTGCCCAACTAATTAATTTTATCATGTGTCATTACTCAGAAGCAACTGAGCTGACTGAAATGTTGACTGGCTGGCTGAAGAGTCAGTTTCAGCATCATTTGGGAGACAATGCTATGAAAGGATGGGTTCTGTTTTATGGGATAAAATATATGCCTTGAATCAGAGATTTTATATGCTGCTGTTTCCCTCATAGCCAGAAAACATGGATCTGGAAATAAATATAGTTCGTCTCATTATACAGGATGGGACAAAAGTAAGTTGACAGTTGTGAGTATGCAAAAACAGTTTATTCTTCTCTTATTATTTATAATTATTGAATTATTTTTCATATGAACAACTGTAATCCTACTTTTGCCTCACCCTGTATCAATAATAATCCATTTGCAGAATTTTTGTTTACCATCCCAGCAACTTCGACCTCTGCTGCTTTCGAAGTCCAAGTTATCCAGGAGGCAATGCTTCCATCCAGAGGTCATAAGAATGGTTCCTTTGCCTCGTGGGATGAGAATGCCACCAGGCCATTTTGCACTCCTTATGTCACTGAACTAACAGACAGAAAAAGGCAACTCTATTGGCTGCAGTGATTGATGCTGGTTCCCAAGGGGAAATTCGGGTGCTGCCACCTGAGGGAGGCCAGGGGGCTGTGCCTGGAAGGCAGGGGAGCCTCTGGAGGCACCAACAGTAAATGTTAATGGAAAACTATGGAGGTTTCTCAAAAAATTAAATATAAAACTACCGGATGATCCAGCAATTCCTCTTCTGGTTATTTACACAAAAAATATGAAAACACTTATTTATAAAGTTGTATGTATTAAAGTGTTATGTTCATTGCAGCATTATTAACAATAGCCAAGAAATGGAAACACCATAAGTGTCTTTTGGCATATGATTGGATAAAGAAGATGTGGATATACAGTGGAATACTACTCAGCCATTTAAAAAAATAGATGATATAATGGTGTTTGTGACAATATGGATAGATCTTGAGAGTGTTATGCTAAATGAAATGTCAGATGGAAAAAGACAAAAACCTATGATTTCACTCATATGTGGGATATAAAACAAAAAGTATAGTAACCAAACAAGGAAAAACAAACCATAGATACAGACAACAGAAGGGTGGTACCAGACAGGAAAGAGGGTGGGGACAGGGCAAAATGGGTAAAGGAGGCCACAAATATGCAGTAACAGAAGGAGACTAGGCTCCGGGTGGGAAGCATGCAATAGAGTACACAGATGTCGAATTATAATCTGTACACCTGAAAATTATATATTATTAATATTACCCCAATACATTTATTTTTAAAAAGTTTTGTTTGGGATTCACCTGGCAAGCCCACTAGGGGGCAATGCTCTACCCATCTGGGACATTGCTCTGTTGCTCAGCAACTGAGCTCTTCTAATACCACCTGAGGCAAGGCCATGGAGCCATCCTCAGTGCCTGAGGCCAACTTGTTCCAGTTAAGCCATGGCTGCAGGAGGGAAAAACAGAAAGAGAGAGGGGGGTGGGCGGGGAGAGGTGGAGAAGCAGATGGGCACTTCTCCTGTGTGCCTTGACCGGGAACTGAACCTGGGACATCCATATGCCAGCTTGATGCTCTACCACTGAGCCAACCAGCCATGGCCTCCAATTTTTTTTTTCTGTGTTCAAATTACTGGTGTGATTTCTGTCTCTTCACTGGACATTGACTAATATAGTCCTCTTCAGGAAGAAGTCTCCTTTAGAAAAGTTCTAATTTTTTTCACAAACAAATTCATACTATTAAAAACTTATACCTCAGGCCCTGGCCGTTTGGCTCAGTGGTAGAATGTTGGCCCAGTGTATGGAAGTCCTGGGTACAATTCCCGGCCAGGGCACACAGGAGAAGCACCCATCTGCTTCTCCACCCTTCCCCCTCTCCTTTCTATTTCTTTCCCCTTCCACAGCCAAGGCTCCATTGGAGCAAAGTTGGCCCGGGTACTGAGGATGGCTCCATGGCCTCTGCCTCAGGCACAAGAATGGCTCTGGTTACAACAGAGGAAAGAAGCAATGCCCCAGATGGGCAGAGCATCGCCCCCTGGTGGGCATGCTGGGTGAATCCCGGTCAGGTGCATGTGGGAGTCTGTCTCTCTGCCTCCCCACTTCTCACTTCAGAAAAAAAGAAAAATTACACCTCACCTAGGACCTTTCACCTAGGAGATGCTCAATAAAGAATTGCATCTTTGCTCACTAAAATTGTAAACTTTGCCTTTTACATGAATGTGGAGAAAACTGAACCTTCATAAACTGCTGGAGAGATTGTGAAACAGTGCAGTCACTTTGGAAAGCAGTGTGACAGTCCGTTCCTCAAAATGGTAAACATTCAGAGACTCTGTAATCCAGCAATTCCACTTCTACATACATACCCAAGAGAAATGAAAACATATGCCACACAAAACCTCGTTCATGAATGTTTATAGCAGCATTATTCTTAATAGCCAAGAAGTGGTAACCATCCAAATACTTATCAACTGATAAATGGATAACTAAAATGTGATATATGTATACAATGGAATATTATTTAGCCATAAAAGGGAATGATGTATTTATATATGCTATAACATGGATGAACCTTGAAAGTGTTATGCTAAGTGAAAGAAACCAGACCCAGTCATAAAAGACCACATATGGTATGATTCCATTCGTATGAAATGTCTAAAACAGGCAAATCTATAGACACAAAGTTCGTTAGTAGTTTCCTAGGGCTGGGGGGAGGGGAGTGGGCAGAAATGGAGAATAACAGCTAATGGAAATGGGATATCTTTGGGGGGTTAATGAAAATATTCTACAATTAGATTGTAGTGATGTTTTCATAGCTCTGTGAATATAATAAAAACAGTAAACTGTACACTTGAAATAAATTTAAACATATGTGAATTAGATCTTAATAACACTGTTTTGAATATTCTCCTTTTTAAAATGGCTGTAGTTCTGCCACTATACCTTATGGGATGTTTCGAAGTGAGGCTATGATAAGACCAAGAATTAAACCCAGTGAAACACAAAATCTTTATTTTAAAAAGTTTATGTGGCTACTTCTTGCGGTTTCATTTTATTTTCTTTCAATAAAAGTTGTTTTGAGAAACGTCTGATAGTGGATGATTTTCCTCAGATGTTTTATAATAGGCTGTTTCATCAGACTGCCTGAAGGGTATGCTTTGTAAGCGTGATTTTATTGCAAAGATTCTAAGTCGATGTTAAAGACCAACCTGGAACAGATAGTGAACAGGAAAATGCGATGGGGGTGGCCAGGGGGTGCTCTAGTTCCACCTCTCCAAACAGAAGCTGGAGCTTCAGAAGGAGCCTTCACCTCTCTGGGTTTGTTTTCTAATCTGTAAAATGAAGGTGTTGAAAGGGATGGTCTCTGAGGATCTCTGTGTCTCTAATTTCTGTGGGTCAAAGATTCTGCTCTGTAGATATTCATATTATTCTCTCAATGATAGAAGGCAACAGTAAGTGTGGGTAAGATCTAAGCAAATTTTGCAAATGGAAGTAAATATTTTACGTGAAATGCAGAAGTGTGATGGCCTAGATGATCATAAAATTTGCCATAAAGAGTCTCTCCAAAGTCACCAACGTTGCTGTTCTTTAGGGAACCAGTCAAACAGAGCCTATGTGGGAATCAAAACATAAACCTGACTTTTCACAATGAGGAACTTTGAAGACAGTTAAAAAATTATATATTACAGTTATTTGATATACTGATTGCCATTTTCCCTAGGAAAAGGAATCATTTTGTCTAGTTGGTTGTTTTTTTTTAAATAAAGGCTTCTGTAGTTATTCCTAATTTTTAAAAATCTAGGCAATTTTGAAATAGTTAAATCCTCTTAAATTGTTCCTTTTCACATTATCACTATTCTCTTGCTCTCCGAGGATCTTGCAAAGCAATGCACCTTGGGAAAAATTCAGGAAAATGCAATTTCTTTTTCATTCTCCTATTTCTTTCTCTGTGCAATAAAAGAGTCCCCACAAGAGCTTTCCACTGTAACTCCAAATGTACAAGTTAAATCTAATTCTAATCGCAACTTACATTAGCTAATCTCACGTTTAAATCATGTTAATGACATTTTATTAAGGCTTTGAAAACTGCTTAAGCAGTCTCTGTTACCTTGAATGAATTATAAGCTAGATGTTGCTCAAGGATTTTTAAAATTTAATTTTAGTCCCTCAAATTTCACCTCATTTAATTTACTAGGTTTGTAAAATGGTTCGATATTCAGTGAATGAAAATCTTCTACCCACAAAATACAAAGAAAACTAGAGACTTAGCCTTTACTGAGTAATATAAAAATATAAATTAATATAAAATAAACAAAATTATAAAATATAAATATTTTCTTACAAAAAATATAAAATGAATATAAATGTATAGAGAGAATATTTGATATAGAATATGATATACTATTAGGTACAGATGTATAGTATTAGATACAAAGTAAATATTTTTTGAAAAAGATATTTTTAGAAAAAAGAAATTAGCCCTGGCCAGATAGCTTGGTTGGTTAGATCAATGTCTGGAAGTACAGATGTTGCCAGTTTGATCCTTGGTCAGGGCACATTCAGGAATAGATTGATGTTCCTGTATCTCTTTCTCTCCTTTCCTCTTTCACTAAAATCAATCAATAAATTTTTTTAAAAAATTTAAATAAAATAAAATGAAAAAAATTACAACAAATTATAAAATTTTAAAAGGTGATAAATATAATAAATACAAAATCTATAAAAAATTATTAATAAGGTGCCTAACTCATTTCTAGAATACATTTATCCCTGTAATGTTAGCTGAATACACTGTGGTTGTCTTGTCATATGACAATGTTTTCTTTTGTTTTTTTTCCAAGACATCTAATTAAGAAATATCTCTTTTGTGCATTGTATGTTCTTTTTGGTTCTCTGTAAATATTACAAGATCATGATTTTAAAAATGTCATTAAAGGCTGTTGAATGAAATACTGCTCAAATAGCAGGTGACAGCAAAAGGTGGCTATCTATCTGAATCAATGACCTCGTCATAATACAGTCATTGCTGCCCTTCCTGCCCTTCTGTTGACTATACAAATTGAGTTTTTCTTCACTGTCATTTTCATCTTCCTTCTGCTTTTTCATTTCCTGCTTGAGAAGGTCCTGGCTCTCATTAACATCTTGATGTTTTCTGTCATAATTCTTAATAACTATAATTTGTGTTTATCTTGATTGATTCTTTCCCTTATCTTCATGATTTTGAGCATTAGAGTTTTCAGTTTATATTGTGACACAATAAGAAAGTTTTGATACGTTTAAGTTTCTGCTGGCCTTCTTTCTTTCAATTTTTGTTTCTGGCTTCCCCTAGGGCTACTTCTTTCATATTTATGTTTTGTGTGGCAAATAATTCTTCAATAACTTATACAATATATAATTAACATGAAATATGTCAGATAACTTATACAACATAATTCACCTGAAATCGAGGCATACCCAAGAGTAGGAGTTGGCAAATTCTTCAGTAAGGTGTCAGATAGTAAATCCTTTCAGTGTTAGGGGCCTTACTGTCTCAACTGTAGGACTCTGCTTTTATAGACTAAAATCGCTATGGACAATATGTAAATAAACGGGCACAACTGCATTCCAGTAAAACTTACAAACAAGGAAGCCAGCTGGGTTTGATCCCCAGGCCATACATAGTTTGCCAATGCCTGTCCAACAGCAATTCAAATATGTTTTCAAAGGGCTGCCAGGGTATACTGAGCTACACAATGACTCATATTACTTATTCTTATAGCAGCTTTTATACTTCATACATTGATTTATTAGTAAATGTTATGAATTTGGTCATTTGAACACTTCCTTCTTCTGGCTGTATTACTGCATTGCTGGCAACAGGCATGCCATTTCACTCGGAACCCCAGGATTTTAGTGGGACGAAGTGCATCTGGAATGCTGAAACAATCCCATCCACAGGGAAACAAAAAATAATAATAACCTCACATACACACACTGCTTGTAGTATGACAACAGGTTTGGCTCTTACATGGAAATTCTGATAAATTCTATTTTGCACATTTCCCATCAAAAGAGAATATATATATATATGGTGCATTTATAATTGACATGAGGCATTAGCAAATATATTACTGACAGGAGAGAATTTCCATTTTGACTAGAAATCAGTGAATATAATTTTACAAGTCTGGAAATGAAAATATTTTTCCCAAACTCCTTGTTCTCTACATTTCAAGCCTTGTCACGTGGCATACATGCCTCTGTTGCTAGACACTGTGTGACACATCCAGACCTTGATAGACACTGGTTCTCTCCTTTCATCTACTCTGCTGAGCGGACTGACACAGTGGACAGCAGTATTATTACTGGAAGCCATCCCAATGGCAGCATAGCTAGCAATAACTCTGCTGTCTCTCTGTATTTGTTTCCTAGGGCAGGTGTAGCAATTACCACACACTTGGTGGCTTAAAACAACACACATTTATTCTCTTACAGTTCTGGAAGTCAGAAATGTGAAATCAGTTCCACTGTGCTGAAATCAAGGTGTCAGCAGGGCCACATTCCCTCTGGAGGCAGAGGAGAAACTGTTCCCTGACCTTTGCCAGCATGCCTTGGCTTGTGGGACCTTTTGTCATCTCCAAAGCCAGCAATGGAGCATCTTGCTTCAGTGGTCACTTTGCCTTTTTTTTTTTTTTTTTTTTTGACAGAGAGAGAGACAGATAGGGACAGATAGACAGGAAGGGAGAGAGATGAGAAGCATCAATTCTTCGTTGTGTCACCTTTAGTTGTTCAGTTATTGCTTTCTCATATGTGCCTTGACCAGGGGCTGCAGCAGAGCGAGTAACCCCTTGCTCAAGCCAGTAGCCTTGGGCACAAGCCAGCGACCATGAGGTCATGTCTATGATTCCATGCTCAAGCCAGTGACCCCTCGCTCAAGCTGGTGAGCCGGTGTGCTTATGCTGGATGAGCCCATGCTTAAGCCGGCAACCTCAGGGTTTCGAACCTGGATCCTCTGCATCCCAGTCCAATGCTCTATCCACTGAACCACTGCCTATTCAGGCTGCCCTCTTTTTTGAGTCAAATCTCCCTCTGCCTACTTATACAGATGCTCCTGATTCATTTAAGGCCTATTTAAATAACCTAGGCTAATCTCCTCATCTCAAGATTCTTAACTTAATCATATCTGCAGTCTCCTTTGCCAGATAAAGAGACATTAATAGGTTCCAGGAATTAGGACTTAAATGTCAGTGGGGATCATTATACAGCTTATCACAGTATCTTAGTCTAACAAATATAATATATATGTCTCATACCTAACCCAAATTACAGGTATGTCCCATTTAACTTCCCGTCACCAGAATTCCAAAAATCCCGATGGTCCCTTCACCACCATAACCCAAAAGGGAAAAAGGTATAGAAGTCAAAGTGGAATGAGCTGTCTTTACTAGTTGAAATTAGAATATATTACTTTTGTCAATTTTACAAAATCTAGGACTTTGTTATAACAACTCAATCCTCACAACACTATTAGGTTTAATAGATAAAGTACCTTAGCTTCAAAGACAATGCAAGGACCCAGAAATGAACTTAACATGGGGCCATGCTAAAGAGAGACTCTCCAACTAATGCTTCCGTAGTTTCTGGCTGATCCTTTTCTAACCCATTAATTATCTCTCCCGGTGTCTATTTGTTTTTATTTTCTTGGTAGTAAACAGGAAGGACTGAATTTGTGGTCTGAGGCATCTCTATACAGATTTTTAGTAGTTTCCCTTGTTTTGTTTCATTTTTTTAAATTGAGGTAAAATTTACACAACCTAAAATTAACCATTTTAATAAGGACAGTTCAATTGCTTTTAGTACATCTACAGCGCTCTGCAAACATCCTCCATCCAGCTCCAACACGCTTCCAACACGCCGAAAAGAAAACTCTGTACTCACTAAGCACTCACTTCCCATTCTTCCCTCCTTTTAGACTCTGGCAGCCAGCAATCCATTTTCTGTCTGTGTTGTGTGTGTAAATGGGGTTCATCCACAGAGTTGCAAGAAAAGCATTTTAGGGACCCACAAATAGGAAGATGAGGTGCAGTGATAAGATTTATGGGAGCTGGGGCAAACACAGAAAACTGTCCCCAGGTGTGTCACCCATAACTAGATGGCTCAGATCTGTTCTGTTGTGGAAGCAGTCTATCCTTGTGTGCACCAAACCCAGAAGGAGATATTGTCCACAGATATTGTGCCAGTATCCAGCATTAGCTGGGCATCCAACGCTGCCATAGCTCAGTTTAGTCCATGCCCAAAGCTTAGTCCAGCTCAGTCTCTGTCCCCATCTGGCTAGCCTAGTCTCTGTTCCCAGCTGCACTCCGGCCAGTGCTGCTGTACCTAAGCCTGCACTTAGGAGCTGTGCATGGAACCGCACAGCTACTATAAAGAGAGAACATACAAACGAACAGGCAAACATGCTACCTACCAAGAGGGGCTTTTGTTAACCTTTGATTACATTACCTCCGGCTTGGCAAAGAATAAGCTTTCTTTCTAACTAACCAATCTCTTTCCTGGCTCTTTGTGAGCATGTGTTGGGTCCTCTCCCCATCCAATCTCTTTCTTTTTTTTTTTTTCTACTGAGATAGAGAGAGTCAGAGAAAGGGATAGATAGGGACAGACAGACTGGAACAGAGAGAGATGAGAAGCATCAGTCATCAGTTCTTCATTGCAACATCTTAGTTGTTCATTGATTGCTTTCTCATATGTGCCTTGACCGTGGGGCTGCAGCAGACCAAGTAACCCCTTGCTCAAGCCAGCGACCTTGGGTCCAAGCTGGTGAGCTTTGCTCAAACCAAATGAGCCCACGCTCAAGCTGGCAACCTCAGGGTCTTGAACCTGGGTCCTCCGCATCCCAGTCCGATGCTCTATCCACTGCGCCACCGCCTGGTCAGGCTCCAATCTCTTTCTTAGCTCTTCCAGGGTTTCATGCCCTCATCCAATCTGATCCTCTTCCCAGGCTAGATTCCTCCCCTTTATAGTCACTGTTTTGGCTCCTACTGCTCATGCCTTGAAGTAGAAGAAATTCCCTCTGTGCTAGCTTCTCTTTTACTGAGCAGGTGCCTGGCAAAGGAATTTCCCCTTTATTGTTTATTCCTTTTCTCCCCATAGTCCCAGCAAGTGGACCAGCTATACCCTGAGGAGACTGGAAAGCCAGTCCTTCCCCCTTATATGGTGGTGGGAGTGGGAGCAAGTGGGGAATGGGGACAGAGAGTTTATTAATCCCCTTGGCAGGGATTCAGCTATCCCCTGGGGGGTCTGAAGCTATAATCAGGCCCAGTCATTCTAACTCCTTTTTCTTTTGTTAACACCTAGCTCCTTACACTAACATGGATTTACCTATTTTGGATGTTTCATATTAATAAAATCATACAATATGCAGCCTCTTGTGTTTGTTGTTTTCACTTAGCATGTCTTCAAGTTTCATCCATGCTGTAGCAGGTATCAGCACTTCATCCTTGTTAATGACTGAATAATATTCCATTATATGAATATAACACTTTAGTTTATTCATTTATCAGATATTTGTTTCCACCTTTTGGCTACCATTCTTATGAACATTTGTAAGGGTTCTGCACCTAATTCCAGTGTATGGTTTTTACCCCCACAGCACCAACCAGTTTTCCAACACCAGCTGGGTGATCTACAGTTCAACTAAATTCTGACACAATCTACCCAGGGATAGTGTCATGTTCCACAGGTTAAGGATTAAGTCCTACAACACTGCCCCCTGCCCCTCAACATACACACTTCAGATGCCAATCAGAAGTTCAGGATATCACCTGAGCTTTTGACCAACTACAGTATTCCCCCATGTATAAGATGCTCTCATGTATAAGAGGCATCTTAATTTTGGTGCCTGAAATTTGAAAAAATATGTATTACATAAAGTTATTGAACTCGTTTTATTCATCATAAAATTCATACAACTCATCATCACTGTCAACACTCCCATCCATTAGCTTGTCTTCATCTGTATCTGATAATGACGAATCACTGTCATCATATATTGCCTCGTCCTCAGTTCCATCTATGGCATTTGAAACGCCACAACCACTGTATAAGACGCACCCAGTTTTTAGACCCCAAATTTCTCAGAAAAGGGTTTGTCTTATACATGGGGAAATACAGTAACTACAGAGTGGAGGTTCCAATGACCCTCTTCTTGGGTTGAATTAAATTGATAGAGCAGCTCACAAAACTCAGAGAAACATTTTACTTACTAAATCACCAGTTTGTTATAAAAGGACATAATTCAGGAATAGTCAGATAGAAGTAATCCATAGGGTAAGGTACGGGAAATGATAGGAGCTTCCATGTCCTCTCCCAGCATGCCACTCTCTCCAAGTCACGTGTTCACCAACCTGGAAGCTCTCTAAGCCCTCTTTTTGGGTTTTTAATGGAGGCTTCATTACATAGGTATGACTGATTAAATCATTGGCCACTGATGATTGATTCAATCTCCAGCTCCACTTCTCTCCCAGGAGCCAGGGGTGCTTGGTTTTTCTGGCAACTAGCACCCATACTTAGGTGTTTTCCCATAGTTACCTTGGTAACATAACAAAGATACCTTTGTTGCTCTCATCACTTATGAAATTCCAAAGGTTTTTTTTAGCTTTGTGTCATAAGCAGGGATGAAGACCAAATATACTTTTCTTATTATAAATCACAGTATCACACTTGTGTTTGTTAGACACCTAGTTTCAATTGATTTGGGTATATAACTAGGAGTAGAATTGCTTGTTAGTATAATAATTTTATATTTAACTTTTTTAAGGAACTCCCAGGGCTTTTTGCAATTTCAGCCTTGTCCCTGAAAGCAGTATTAACCTAAAAATAAAAGGACAAAATGAGAGGCAACAAGTGTTTCAGATTTTAAAAATAGCTATTTGGGGAGAACTGATTCAAGCAGAAACCCAAATACATTTCAAATTAGGCAATGAAGGAAAGAGTTTTATGAAAACCGAAAAGGGAATATTTACATGAATAAAAAGGGATAAATTTATATAGGTACAAATAAGCTAAGTTATTCTTTAGCTACACATGGTGGTATTAATTCTAAATAATGTCTTCTATTTTCAGCCCAATAGTTAAATAGTCTGATTTCCTGCTAACTTTGCAAATAGTTGGTTGAAATACCATGTTTTGGCCCAGTCCAAAGGTTATGTTGTCTGTTCAAACATTCCAAAGGTTTCAGGAGTAAGACGTGCAAGGCAGTTCCTCCGAAATGGCTGGCCTAGCTCTGCTTTTAAATGACTCCATTTATGTCAAATTTTGAATTATAGTAAAAAGCAACTTCTTCGAATACGTCTGCCTCAGGGGGCGGCGTCATTGCCGGGATGGTGAGCCTGCTGTCGCTCCGTGTCTTGCTGCATGTTGAGCGGGGCAGCAGGCCCCGCAGGGCTGCGTGGAGAGTGCCTCTGGGCTCACTTGGTGATGCCGGAAAGACAGAGCAGGAGGGGGGACCCCTGCTGCCCTGTGGCCACGCCCACCCGAGCCTGCCGCCCCTCTACCAGCCTCTGGCCCCAAAGCTGCGGTGCACCTGCTAAAGGTGGCACAGAGCACGCGCTGTTGCTGGACTAGAAGAGCCAGGTGTACTTCTGGGGGCGTGGACAGAGCTTGGGGACATTTCAATCTCGTGCTGGAATGAATCAGGGCAGCTGGCTCTACCCACCGGGAGCCTCGCAGAGGACTGAACACAGTCGCAGGGGAAGCCACTGAGCTGAATGAAGACGGTTCTGAAGTGAAGGGACCAGAGAACAGCCAGGGCTGAGGAGGGAGCCACGCTGTGCCGCCCCTCCCAGCTTTGCTGGCTCCGCCCGGCCCTCAGACGCAGTCAAGGACAAGGACGGCTGTGGATCCTGGATCCGGGCACACAGCAGTGGTTCCGAGACCCGGGGAGCTCTGCACCTGGGGCTGGGGTAGACACGGACAGCTCAGCCACAAGGGCACGACCAGCTGGGATCAGCCCTGCCGTATGTAATTCTTTGTAGATAAATGACTATGAGCTTGGAACACCAATGTGTATGCACTGCAGAGAGGGAAGAGCTAATGTACACAGACAAAGGCATAAAATAAATGCATAGTATAGTAAAAAAATTATGAAGCTTCCACCCAGGTCAAGAAAGGACAATTGCCAGCCCCGCAAAGGCCCTGCATCTGCCTCTCCCCATCACAGCCATCTGGTGGCTTCCCCTCAGAGCAGTGTCCTCAACTTGGTCCTCACATTAGAACCATTAAAAACATCTAGAGGGCTTCGGAAACGGGTGTCCAAGCCCAGCATCACAGACAATGAAAACAGAACCTCAGGATGAGGGTCCTGGACACGGGGCGATTTTATAGCTCCCCCACCGCGCTCCCTCACCCCACCCCAGGTGATTTTGCTGTAGTGCCAAGATTGGACCCCTCTAGAGGTCATCTTTCTGTATCTGCTTTCACTTAGAATTGTACCAACCCTGTGTGCACCCTTATACAAACTGTTTAGTTTGTCTGCTTTGAGAGGTTAGGTAAATGGACTCATTCTGTGTATGTTCTTTTACGTTTCGTTTTTTCATTCAACAGTACATGATCCATCAGTGTTGTACCCTGCAGTTCATTCATGTTAATACATTGCATGAATATATTTCAATTATTATTATTTTTTAAAGCAACTTCTCTTAACATAGTCATGTAGGGTAGTCTTTTGGGGGAAGAGGCTGGCCAGGAAAGTCGAGAAAGGAAACTGGAATTTCCCAGTGGCTCTCAACCCTGCCTGCACATAAGAATCAGCTGGGGAATTTGTTTTTCCCAAATGGCAATTACACATTTTGGGAAAACTTGATTTTAAAAACCTTGGGAAACACTTAAACATCTCTCCCAAAATGTTTAAGTGTACGAAGTTGCACCAACTAGACAAACTCCTTTCTTGTAGTTACTATAATTACTGAATGCTATCCATATTAGGGATCTTATAGTAACAGGAGGCATAGAATAGAAGCAGGTGGTGGAGAGAATTACCAGAAAGAAAGCACAGAGGCTGCAGACAAGCCGCTTTACAACATTGTGACCCTAGTTGAATACATGCCTAATAATCATTTGTACCTTTCTGGCTCACAGAACCCTATATAGCAACCTGTCAGCCCCAGGAAATAAACTATGATATATGTAAGTCAGCATTTTCCAAGCTATGAAATATGATCCACTTGTGAAACATAAAATCAATTTGGCAGGTCAAAACAAACAACAATAAAAACTATAATTACATTTCCTAAATTACAACACACTAACAAATGTTAAGTTATAACATTAATTTTTCAAAGTTTTGTTAAAGTAATCCATTAAACATACACATAGAATTTAAATGTATCTTAATTTTTTTAAGGTAAATGTGTGTATCTTAGATGCTAGGAAATAAAGTCACATAAATAAAAACTAAAATCAGACATTTTAAAATGGCTTTTGCTGTATAATACATCAGCAGGAAAGTGAGCCCTGAAAAAGAATACCTAAATCCACCAGTCAGAAAATTTCCATAGAGTAACTCTGCAAGTACAGTGATACCTCGGTTCTCGAACATAATTCGTTCCGGGAGAACGGTCGAGAACCAAATTGTTCGAGAACCGAAACAATGAAACCCATAGGAAATAATGGAAACTGGATTAATTTGTTCCAAGCCCCAAAAATATGCCTATTTACTGGTGCTTTCTCACAAATAACGACTTCATTGATGCTGTCACCTGCTAACTCTTTTTCTTTAATGAAAATAAGAAGCAGCTTCTCCATTTCCTCCATTATCTGAGGCCTTTGCTTTGTTAACAATGTAACACCTTTGGCAACATTGGCAGCCTTTATAACAGCTTTATTCTTAAGGAAAGTTGAGATAGTAGATCTTGGCATGCCATACTCAGCAGACAGATCTGAAACACGTGTGCCCTGTTCATATTTGGCAATGATTTCTTTTTTCAGCTCAATCGTTGTTCTCACAGCTTTCCGCTTACCTTTGTCTGCATTACCACTTCTGGCTTTCTTTGGACCCATGTCTAAGGGTTAAATTCAGTGTACAAAGCGTGCACAAAGCGTGAGTCTCTCCACAAAGCGTGAGTCTCACCACAAAGCGTGACTCTCACCACAAAGCGTGACTCTCACCACAAAGCGTGACTCTCTCCACAAAAACGTGATTCTCTCTCTCCACAAAGCGTGACAAAGCGTGACTCACACTGATGACG
Source organism: Saccopteryx leptura (assembly GCF_036850995.1). Lineage (NCBI taxonomy): Eukaryota > Metazoa > Chordata > Mammalia > Chiroptera > Emballonuridae > Saccopteryx > Saccopteryx leptura. The sequence goes on from NC_089503.1 coordinate 135,626,616, forward strand.
CAGGCAAGGCGCGCTCGGCCGAATGAACGCCATTCGGCTCAACTCGGCTAATCTCGGACGTTCGAGTTCCAAATATTTGTTCGGATTCCAAGACAAAATTTTCTCGAATTTCCTGGTCGAATACCGATTTGGTCAAAAGTCAAGGCGTTCGAGAACCGAGGTATCACTGTACTAACACTGAGTGCTTCAGCTACATTGTGGATAGAAATTAGAGGTTTTGTTTCAACCCAAAGTATTGTTTGGAAGGTAAGTTATCTAAGTTATCTAATACTTCCAAAGTAATGTTTGTAAGGCAAGCTTTAGTGCCCTGGACCATATAAAAGATAATCGTAGTAACAGTACCATTTGTTGAAAATGGACTTTGCCAGACATTATACAAAGCAGTTTGGTAATGTTAGCTCATTTAGTACCCCCAGAAACTCTATTATACTTTAAAGATAAAGGATCTTAGGGTGAACGATATTAAATAACCCTCATGTGTTTATAGATTAAGAAATATACTTCTATTTAACTCATAAACTCAAAAAACACAATAAAAATCAAATACATGTTAAACTGACTTATAATAAAACAAAAATAATATACATCAGCACTCATTGGAGGCTACTAAAGCTGTGCTTAGAGGGAAATGTATAGACTTATGTGCATATATTAGAAAAGAAAAAATTCTGATAATCAAAGCTTTTCTCTCACAAAGTTCAAATAAAAATTGTAAATTAGAGTCAAAGAAATAGAGTGAAGGAAATAAAGAACACAAGGTGAAGAAATAGAAAACATATATACAATAGAGAGATCAACAAGCTGAGGATTCATTCATCACAGAGGATAAACAATTTGTCTAAATGACAGAGCTGAGATAATCCAAAGCTCCCTGCCTCCTTAAATCAAACTCAGGCCCTGGTCTAAAAAGCTACTCATACCCTACATCTGGTCCAGAGAACCCTGAAGTGTGTAATCTTAATAAAAGCAACCATTTATAGGAGATAGGACCAAAATGTAAACAAAGTCTTTTTTTTACAAATGGATTTCAACTGTGAAATCATTTTTGGTTTTGCAACATATTTGCAAAGCTTTTTTTGAAGCCCACATCTTTTCTATTTTAAAATAACTGTCAAATTATTTTATAGGAAAAAAGCCTGAAGAAATAGTCAATTGCTGTTTATGTGAAATAATTTTTGCATTTATATATTAAACAAGAAACAAGTTACTATATTAAACAAAGGGGAGAAGAATTTTGTTAAATAATATCCTCTCTCTATGGGATTATTCAAATTACTTGGAAAACTAAAATGCTATTTTATAGTTAATATTAAGACCTTAGGTAGCAGGAGTTGTATACACTTACCTAAGATAGTTCCCAAACTCCTCACATAATACTCTGCACTCTATGATACTTAACAAACAGGAATTCAATATGTCACTGCTCCAGTTTCTCTAGTCTACTTAAGATATTTATATACCTGTTGCAGCTAAAAATCCCAGCGACTCTCCAACTGTGGTCACGGGACCAGCAGTAACAGCATCAACAGCATCTGAGAACTTGCTAAATATGCAGATTCTCAGGCTACATCTCTCACTAAATCACCCTCTCCAAGTGGAGCCAATAATCTGTGGTTTAACAAAGCCTGCAGGTGGTTATGGTGCACGCTGATGTTTGAGCACCACTATTCCAAGTTGAGAAAAACTTCCAGAAGGAAGCATCTCAGAATGTCATCTGCCGCAGAACTATAGGAAGCCCCCAGGCCTCTGCACATTCATAAGTATGGGCAGTTAAGGCAGCTGCTAATAGCTCTGAGAAAGACAGGAGACTAGTTATAAAAGAGGAGCTTCCGTGGCTTCCACAGAAGACAGGTTCTCATTGCAAAAATGAGCCGTAAACAGCATTTCCCCACTTACTGCAAGAAAAACCAAGAAATTTGATGAGCTTATAACACCAAATATGCTAGCCAGAACTTTTTTCCATTTAGTCATTCACCAAAATAGAGTCGCCCCTCCCCAAAAAGGACATTAACGGGAAAATGGGAGTGAATGACTGAATGGAAAAAACACCATTTCAAGAACAGCCAATTAGAAAATGACTTGATAGAAAAAAAGATGCATCAGCACTCTATCACCAATTATCCTAAGGTGACAATGACTATACTTATTCATCTATATTTTCCCTTGCCTTATTCCTCCCTTCATTTTGAGAAAAAAATAAAGAAAAATGTTTCCTCCAAGTTCCCTAAGCTCATACTATTTTAACTAACAATGGTCGCACAGCCAGGAGAGGTGCTCTGAGAATTTCTTTTAACAAAGTCAAGCCTTTCCAGCTTTGACTTTTGTTGCTTTTTTGTTTTGATAACTTCTCGTGTTCTTTCACCCTTCCAAATCAGCCAAGAGATTAGACTGAAGATCAGAGTGGAGGGGGGAAAATGATGTGTGCACAGTTCACTATGATTCCTTTCTCCTTCTAACCTGATTTTCCCCAACTCACACTGTGTGCAAGGTACTGTACCAAGTCTCCTCCTGGGCGCCCGAGGGGAAGTGAGTTGGAGGTGTAGCAGCCCTCCACCTGTCTCGCTCATATTCTAGTGTAGCTGCTAACTGTGCCTGGAATATGAAAGAGAAACATCTCTCTCATTCTTATAATGATTCTGTGGTATACTTTTTAAATTACAAATGTAATTCATGCTAATTTTAACCAATTAAAATACTCCATTGATGCATCTTTAATATTGTTTAATGTAAAGAAATTTGTAAAAAAAAATTTGTAAAGAAAATTGTGGAGAAATCTTCTGTTGTGTAAATTTGTGTGTGTTGGGCAAATGAGTTTGTAAAATGTGATTTTTATGTTTGCTCACTTTTATTGTTAAAAATGGCCACTGCCTACGCTAATGGCACTGCCAGGTGAAACTGCTAATTACCTTCCTGCTTGGGAAGGGCCATTGTTATGCTAATGTTGCTGGAGGAAGGGTTTTCACGCCAAGAAAAGTTTGTGAGGAAGAAGAAGAGGAAGAAGCCAAGTTGAAGGGGAAGGAGAGAGAAGCCAGTTTTGCAGAGTAAGAAGCCATGTTGACAGATGGGGAACCAGAGGTGACTGAGGCTGGTGGGGGCATTTAATTCTAAGAAAACCAGGAGGGAGTGACGTCACGGAAATGGCGCCGTGAGCAGCGCGTCCGACAGATCTCCCCAAAATCTCAACAAATTTATCAACTAGAAACAGAAAAATTTATCCTCGGAGCATTCCGGAGTTCCACACAAACTGAAAGCGAAAGGACTGTTATCACTTGAATCTGAGAGACGAGGGTGTGGAGGAAGCTAACTACCGCAGGGACGTTCATTCAAGCTGCGGAGGGAGTGCGCCTGTGGTGAGTTGACCCACACTCGGGAGCGGCGAGCGCCCGGTGCCACGGTCCGGTCGCAGAGCGAGCACCGCCAGCATCCCCAGCGGCCCGCGCACTGCGAGTGAGAGTCCCCAGCCACTGGTGCCCGGAGCACCCCATTCGCGCGCATGCCCTGGGCATCCCACGAGCCCAGAGCGCCCCACTGGCCCACACACCCAGGGTGCCCCATTATCCCGCGTGCCTGGTGCGCCCCAGCCGCCAGTGGCGGGGCGAGCGGGAGAGGCCCCAGGGCTGTCTTCCTACTTGGGAGATTCTCTGTGTGGGTGGGGCACCTCACCCAGCCATTCAAGCTAACAATCAAGCGTTGGGGGAAGGGCGCGCGGGCAGCCTGAAATACTCTCTGGAGCACAGCTGCTGATCCAATCACTGAAATTAGCTTAACCCACGAAATCTGCACACCCACGGGGCTCTAATTGATAAGATCTCTCTCAGTTCAGCGATCCAAGACAAGAGGCGTGATATTTTTTTAGTGCCTCTCGCTAAAGGCGCAGGGGGCAACTTCTGATTGACAGAGCCTCCATATTCAGGAATAAACACTAACAAGAGGGACTTGGCAGATAATAAGATCTATACTACACTAGTCGTAAGCAGCGACTAGTGCCTCTTCTTCCCAGCCAAAACAGGCTACAAAGTGTGGAAAGCCTGGGTTGAGTGGTCCAACTGAATGCTAGGCGCTGAACAGTCACCTTGACAACAATTGACTCCCAGCCCCACCTGATTATGCTGGAGGCTCTGACTGCCAGAGCCTTTCCCAAAGCCTTGCGCTGAGTGGGGATAGAGTGGGGATTTCCTAGCTCTTTGAGCCTCTTACTCCCCAGGCAGAAGCAGTAGCAGCCTTATAGCTGGATCACCAGGCTGCTAATTCAGGAAGGGGAGACTAGGAGAGAGACTCCAGGAAAGCAAACTCTCTCATTGTTGGACCCTGCAAACGCCAACAAGCCTTGACTACCAGCAAGACTAAAGCCAATTATGTGACATTGCCATAGAATCCCATCAACTGCAAATCCCTACCTAAGTGTGACACAGGGACAGAGCCTGGGGTACAGAGTCACCGACCAGGAAGAGGGAGAGAAAAGAAAAAGGAAGAAGTTAACCTCTCAAAATCAAGAAAAATCCACAGACTTTATAACTTGTTCCACTAATTTTTCATTGTTGTTGTTTCTTCTATCTTATTGCCTTTATTATTATTATTTCTATTTCCTCCACCTCGGTCCGTTTATTCTCTGCCCATCTTATGCTTCCCTTTTCTTGAACTACACTACCCATGAGTGTTACATTTTATTTCTTTTCTTCATCCTCACTCCCCTTTAAGGTTACACTCCAAAACACTTAACTCTCATTCTCTCCCCTTTTGTTTTTTTTTGTTTTGCTTTATTTTGTTTTTTTCTCTTCCTTTTTTTCTTCCTTCGTTTTTCTCTTTTTCCTATTTTTTCCTTTCTATTCATTTATTCTTTTCCCCTTTTACTTTTCCTCCCATTTAATCCTCAATCACGAACAAATTATTTAATTTGGGACTCAAGTGTTTTTTTTTCACTTTTGTTTTTGGGGTTTTTTTTGTTTGTTTATTTTTGTGGCATTTTGGGTACTTTTTACGTTGCTTTTTAACTCACTAGCATTCCTCCCAACCCAAGGTCTCCATTGTATTTAGTCTTCGCTCCACTTATTACAACAGATTTTTACTTTTTATTTTTATTTTTTTCTTCTTTATTATTCTTTTTTTCCCCCTTTTTCTGGTTCCCTCTTATCCCTCTCATTATATCTCTTAGTTGACCATCACTTACAAGCAAATCATCTTATGCTTGTCTAAGATTTTCTCCTTTTTCTTTTGCATTTATTAGGTCCCTACTCCCTTTTTTTTGCCCCTTGAACTCTTCACCCCAAATCAGGCCCTCCGTTATAGGCAGTTTTTGTTCCATTTAGCATAATATAATTCACAGGTCATCATGATATATCCCTGAGGAGGGGAGAGGAGGGGAAGAGAAGAAAGAAAAAAGGGGGAAATAATAAATTATTACTGTTTTTTTTTGTGGGGTGTTTTACCTTTTTTTTTTTTTTTTTTACTTTTTTACTTTTTACTCTTTATTAATTCTAATTAGTGCTATCAACAAGACCACCCTCAGATGCCAATAAGAAAGAGGAAATCGAATATTATGGATACAAAAGATAGAGAGGTAACACAAATAGATGTGGAAAAATCTATGGAGAAAAGATTTAACATATTGGAAGCCTTGGAGCTAAATGACAGAGAATTTAAAATAGAAATCTTAAAAATACTCAGAGATATACAAGAAAACACAGAAAGGCAATTTAGGGAGATCAGAAAACAACTCAACGAACACAAAGAATATATTACCAAGGAAATTGAAACTATAAAAACAAATCAAACAGAGATGAAAAACTCAATTCACGAGCTGAAAAACGAGGTAACAAGCTTAGCTAACAGAACAGCCCAGATAGAAGATACGATTACTGAAATAGAAGACAAGCAACTTGAGGCACAACAGAGAGAAGAAGAAAGAGACTCAAAAATAATAAAAAACGAGAAAGCCCTACAGGAATTGTCTGACTCCATCAGAAAGAATAACATAAGAATAATAGGTATATCAGAGGGAGAAGAGAAAGAAAATGGAATGAAGAATATACTCAAACAAATAATAGACGAGAACTTCCCAAGCCTGTGGAAAGAACTAAAGCCTCAAATTCAAGAAGCAAACAGAACACCGAGTTTTCTTAACCCCAACAAACCCACTCCAAGGCACATCATAATGAAGATGACACAAACCAATGACAAAGAAAAAATTCTCAAGGCAGCCAGGGAAAAGAAGAGTACAACATATAAAGGAAGGCCTATTAGATTATCATCAGATTTCTCAGCAGAAACTCTACAAGCTAGAAGAGAGTGGACCCCAATATTTAAAGCCCTGAAAGAGAGGAACTTTCAGCCAAGAATACTATACCCATCAAAGCTATCCTTCAAGTATGAAGGAGATATAAAAACATTCACAAATACAGAGAAGATTAGAGAATTTATCAGCAGAAAGCCCCCACTCCAGGAAATACTAAAGGGGGTTTTCCAACCAGATTCAAAGAACAAAAGAAAACAAAACCACAAGTAACAGCTCCACCAAGAACACAATAAAACCAAACTTAAACTGTGACAACAAAAAAAAAGGGGGGGAGAGGATGGAGATTAACAGTAGCAAAGGACGATGAAGTGCAGAAATACTCATAAGATAGGGTACTACAATGAATATGGTAGGTACCCTTTTCATTACTTAATGGTAACCACCCTTGAAAAAACCACCACAAAAACACTTGACTTAAAAAAGGTAGCAATAGAGGAAAGAAGTATAGAATACAAACAAACAAAAACAAATGATAGAAAAACAAAAGAGAAGAATCAATAAGATACAAAACTAACAGAAAGCAATTTATAAAATGGCAATAGGGAACCCACAAGTGTCAATAATTACATTAAACGTAAATGGATTAAACTTACCAATAAAAAGACACAGAGTAGCAGAATGGATTAAAAAAGAAAATCCAACTATATGCTGCCTACAAGAAACACATCTAAGCAACAAGGATAAAAACAAATTCAAAGTGAAAGGCTGGAAAACAATACTCCAAGCAAACAACACCCAAAAAAAAGCAGGTGTAGCAATACTCATATCTAATAATGCTGACTACAAGACAGAAAAAGTACTCAGAGACAAAAATGGTCATTTCATAATGATTAAGGGGAAGTTGAATCAAGAAGACATAACAATCCTTAATATATATGCACCAAACCAAGGAGCACCAAAATATATTAGACAGCTACTTATTGACCTTAAAACAAAAACTAACAAAAATACAATCATACTTGGAGACCTCAATACACCGCTGATGGCTCTAGGTCGGTCATCCAAACAGAGAATCAATAAAGACATAGTGGCCTTAAACGAAATACTAGAACACCTGGATATGATAGACATCTACAGGACACTTCATCCCAAAGCGACAGAGTATACATTTTTCTCTAGTGTACATGGAACATTCTCAAGAATTGACCATATGTTGGGCCACAAAGACAATATCAGCAAATTTAGAAAAATTGAAATTGTACCAAGCATATTCTCTGATCATAAAGCCTTGAAACTAGAATTCAACTGCAAAAAAGAGGGGGGAAAACCCACAAAAATGTGGAAACTAAACAACATACTTCTAAAAAATGAATGGGTCAAAGAAGAAATAAGCGCAGAGATCAAAAGATATATACAGACAATTGAAAATGAAAATACGACATATCAGAATCTCTGGGATGCAGCAAAAGCAGTAATAAGAGGAAAGTTCATATCACTTCAGGTCTATATGAACAAACAAGAGAGAGCCCAAGTAAACCACTTAACTTCACACCTTAAGGAACTAGAAAAAGAAGAACAAAGACAACCCAAAACCAGCCGAAGAAAGGAGATAATAAAAATCAGAGCAGAAATAAATGAAATAGAGAACAGAAAAACTATAGCAAAAATCAATAAAACAAGGAGCTGGTTCTTTGAAAAGAGCAACAAAATTGACAAACCCTTGGCAAGACTCACCAAGGAAAAAAGGCACAGGACTCAAATAAATAAAATCCAAAATGAAAGAGGAGAGATCACCACAGACATCATAGATATACAAAGAATTATTGTAGAATACTATGAAAAACTATATGCCACCAAATACAACAATCTAGAAGAAATGGATAAATTCCTAGAACAATACAACCTTCCTAGACTGAGTCATGAAGAAGCAGAAAGCCTAAACAGACCAATCAGCAGGGAGGAAATAGAAAAAACTATTAAAAACCTCCCCCAAAATAAAAGTCCAGGCCCAGACGGTTATACTAATGAATTCTATCAAACATTCAAAGAAGACTTGGTTCCTATTCTACTCAAAGTCTTCCAAAAAATTGAAGAAGAAGCAATACTTCCAAACACATTTTATGAGGCCAACATAACCCTCATACCAAAACCTGGCAAGGATGGCACAAAGAAAGAAAACTACAGACCAATATCTCTAATGAATACAGATGCTAAAATACTAAACAAAATACTGGCAAACCGAATACAACAACATATTAAAAAAATAATACATCATGATCAAGTGGGATTCATCCCAGAATCTCAAGGATGGTTCAACATACATAAAACGGTTAACGAAATACACCATATCAACAAAACAAAGAAGAAAAACCACATGATCTTATCAATAGATGCAGAAAAGGCTTTTGATAAAATACAACACAATTTTATGTTTAAGACTCTCAACAAAATGGGTATAGAAGGAAAATATCTCAACTTGATAAAGGCCATATATGATAAACCATCAGCCAACATCATATTAAATGACATAAAACTGAGGACTTTCCACCTTAAATCAGGAACAAGACAGGGTTGTCCACTCTCTCCACTCTTATTTAATGTGGTGCTAGAAGTTCTGGCCAGAGCAATCAGACAAGACAAAGAAATAAAAGGCATCCCTATCGGAAAAGAAGAAGTAAAGGTATCACTTTTTGCTGATGATATGATCCTATACATCGAAAACCCGAAGGACTCCACAAAAAGATTATTAGAAACAATAAACCAATACAGTAAGGTCGCAGGATACAAAATTAACATACAAAAGTCCATAGCCTTTCTATATGCCAACAATGAAATATTAGAAAACGAATTCAAAAAAATAATCCCCTTCACGATTGCAACAAAAAAAATAACATACCTAGGAATAAACATAACAAAGAATGTAAAGGACCTATATAACGAAAACTACAAGGCATTATTAAGAGAAATAGAAAAAGACACAATGAGATGGAAAAATATTCCTTGTTCTTGAATAGGAAGAATAAATATAATCAAAATGGCCATATTACCCAAAGCAATACAAATTTAATGCAATTCCAATCAAAATTCCAATGAGATTTTTTAAAGAAATGGAACAAAAAATCATCAGATTTATATGGAACTATAAAAAACCCCGAATAGCCAAAGCAATCCTAAGGAAAAAGAATGAAGCTGGGGGCATTACAATACCTGACTTTAAACTATATTATAGAGCCACGATAATAAAAACAGCATGGTATTGGCAGAAAAATAGACACTCAGACCAATGGAACAGAATAGATAGCCCAGAAATAAAACCACATATATATGGTCAAATAATCTTTGATAAAGGGACCAACAACACACAATGGAGAAAAGAAAGCCTCTTCAACAAATGGTGTTGGGAAAACTGGAAAGCCACATGCAAAAGAATGAAACTCGACTACAGCCTGTCCCCATGTACTAAAATTAATTCAAAATGGATCAAAGACCTAAATATAAGACCTGAAACAATAAAGTACATAGAAGAAGACATAGGTACTAAACTCATGGACCTGGGTTTTAAAGAACATTTTATGAACTTGACTCCAATGGCAAGAGAAGTGAAGGCAAAGATAAATGAATGGGACTACATCAGAATAAAAAGTTTTTGCTCAGCAAGAGAAACTGATATCAAAATAAACAGAAAGCCAACTAAATGGGAAATGATATTTTCAAACAACAGCTCAGATAAGGGCCTAATATCCAAAATTTACAAAGAACTCATAAAACTCAATAACAAACAAACAAACAATCCAATAAAAAAATGGGAAGAGGACATGAACAGACACTTCTCCCAGGAAGAAATACAGATGGCCAACAGATATATGAAAAGATGCTCAGCTTCATTAGTTATTAGAGAAATGCAAATCAAAACTACAATGAGATACCACCTCACCCCTGTTAGATTAGCTATTATCAACAAGACGGGTAATAGCAAATGTTGGAGAGGCTGCGGAGAAAAGGGAACTCTCATCCACTGTTGGTGGGACTGTAAAGTAGTACAACCATTATGGAGGAAAGTATGGTGGTTCCTCAAAAAACTGCAAATAGAACTACCTTATGACCCAGCAATCCCTCTACTGGGTATATACCCCCAAACCTCAGAAACATTGATACGTAAAGACACATGTAGCCCCATGTTCATTGCAGCACTGTTCACAGTGGCCAAGACATGGAAACAACCAAAAAGCCCTTCAATAGAAGACTGGATAAAGAAGATGTGGCACATATACACTATGGAATACTACTCAGCCATAAGAAATGATGACATCAGATCATTTACAGCAAAATGGTGGGATCTTGATAACATTATACGGAGTGAAATAAGTAAATCAGAAAAAAACAAGAACTACATGATTCCATACATTGGTGGAACATAAAAATGAGACTAAGAGACATGGACAAGAGTGTGGTGGTTACCAGGGGTGGGGGGAGGGAGGACATAGGAGGGAGGGAGGGAGAGAGTTAGGGGGAGGGGGAGGGGCACAGAGAACTAGATAGAGGGTGACGGAGGACAATCTGACTATGGGCGAGGGGTATGCAACATAATTTAATGACAAGATAACCTAGACATGTTTTCTTTGAATATATGTACCCTGATTTATTAATGTCATCCCATTAACATTAATAAAAATTTATAAAAAAAAAAAGGGTACTTGTAACAAAGTGAAAAGGCAATCCACAGAAAGGAAGAAAGTATTTTAAAATCACTTATCTGGTAAGATGTTAATATACAGAATATATGAACTTCTACAACTCAACAATTAAAAAATTTTTTTTAAATGGCAAAAAAAAAAAAAAAAAAAGAAAGAAAGAAAAGAAAACCGGGATGTGTCAATAGCTTAATAGGCTCTGAATGAGTGGGTTTTGGAGCCCTGCGTGTTTACTTGCCTGCCAGGTGCAAGGCTAGAAAAAAGGAGTGGCCCACCACTTTTTGGCTGTTTCTCTACCGTCTGTCCGAATCTAATAGGAACCTGCACATGCATGTGAACGGCAGCGACGACAGCGGTGACTACTGGCCTTACCGTGTGGGGAGCTGTTCTGCTTCCTAAAGGATTCACACATCCTCACTCACGGATGCCCGGTGCAAGCACATCAGCTCAACTTGCACCATACTAGCATCTGAGACTTTTGCGTCTAAAGAAGTGATACAAGATTCCATGGCCAACTGGTACGAGTGGGGTAAGTCTAATGGTGGCCATGCTAGTGTTGCAGGAAAGCAACCCAACAGAGGACAGACACTCAGATAACTTTATTAGAATAAAAGAGAATTTATCAAAAAGCCAGCAGAGCACGCAAGGCTAGTTGCTCCCAAAATACATGCTCCCTGAAGTTAGATTTCTTACATCTTATATACCCTTTACAGGTTTACAGGCAAGGGGCTCCTGATACCTAGAGCTCCACGTCAATCACATGACTCCAGGATGGGAGTAAGTTTAGGTGAGGTCAGAGAATAACCATTGGAAATCGCCTATTAAGGTCTTAAAAACTTTTAAGAAAAGAAGAGAGGAAGCGGTTTTCAGATAAGTTCTATCTTTCTCTGTGTAGAAAGTTGCCTCATACACCTTTTCAGAGAACTATGGGAAGCAGTTAATCCCCTGCTGGCTCCCTTCCCCCTGCATTCTTCTCCTTCCTTCATAATTTTTTAGCGCAAAAATCTCTCCCATTAGCAAAATAATAGCCCTTCCCCAGCAGGAAGGTAATTTGCAATTTCACTGACCACTTTTAGCTGGTTATGCCCAGCCCCAATTGTAAACCAAAAGCGAGCAAACATAAAAATCTTATTTTAAAAACTTATTTGCCCGCCTGACCTGTGGTGGCGCAGTGGATAAAGCGTCGACCTGGAAATGCTGAGGTTGCCGGTTCGAAACCCTGGGCTTGCCTGGTCAAGGCACATATGGGAGTTGATGCTTCCAGCTCCTCCCCACCTTCTCTTCTCTGTCTCTCTCTCTCTCCCTTTCTCTCTCCTCTCTAAAATGAATAAATAAAATTTAAAAAAAACTTAAAAAAAAAAAAAAAAAAAAAAAAAACTTATTTGCCCAACATTCTACCCCTTTTGCTTGCTTTACTATCCACACCACAGGCATTCCTGTGCAAGGAATTAGACACATCAGACAAATTACAGCAACAGCACAAGTCATATAATTTCAATAATTACAAAGATGCCCTTTACAAAATCTCTCTGAGCGCTTTGCCTAAAATGCAAAATGTCCAAGAAGCTTCTTTACAATAGGAAGAAAAGTTTCTTGGTTCAGGAGGACTTTCTTCCTTACTAGGAGGAACATCCTAAACCACATTGCTTTGTGATGTGACCCCCCAAGTTCCCTGCCAAGTTCCTGAGCCTAGTTCTTCTTAAGTTGTAATCTTCCAGCCAGTTCTGTGGGCCCCATTCAACCAAATCTTTGGACTATTCTCAATACCGGTGAAATTTTTTTCCTTTAAGGGTAGTTTTGAATTTTGAAACAACCAAAAGGCATTTGGAAAAAAGTGATGATACTAGTCAATCCTATATATGGACACACACACAAATGAGATGTCATTATCCTAAAGTTGTGGCGTTTTCCTGCCTGACAAAAAACAAACAAACAAAAAAAACAACAAAAAACGGTGCTAAATATGCCTTGAACAATGGAAACATTGTTAAGTAAAATAAGTGGCTTTTAACATTTCTTAACCTCACTCTTTAAAAGTACAGAATTATTTTGAATTAAAATTTATAAATTAAAAGCAGTCTCATTATTGCCTACTTAGGGCTCAGCTTATGAGCCTGGGCATAACAAGAGTCACAAAGGCCCTAGGAATACCTTATTGATAAGAAAAAAGTTAGGCTTCCAAATCCATAATTTCATGAAATATGGTAGTAGAGATGATTGAATCCTAAAAAAACAAAACAAAACAAAAATTTTAAAAAACCAAAATTAACTGATTATTTAAAACTATATTGGAGATACCTTTTAAAAAAAAGCCACAAAAGTCATAAATAAAAACAAGAACTTCTGGAATAATCAAAAAGAAATATTTTTAACATACAGAATTTACTATAGAAAAATGGAATAAAGATAAGAGTTTTGAAATAAATGCTCCTAAAATGTCACAATATTCAAGTGGTTCAATTATGAAGTGAAAAAGCATATACAATTGGAATCCTGGAAGTACTATTCATATCTGATGAGGTTACTGAACAGTCAAAATGGTTAGCACAGGACTCAAGTCTTTAAAAAAAAAAAGACTGGTTCAGGAGGCTCTCAGAAGCACATAGCACTACTTTGAAGATGTTTCTAAGAAAACTACACAAGCTATAAAAACAATAAATAATATAAACAGCAGTACAAGCCCTGCCAATTATGTTCTTTCCTACATCTGCAGACTGGTTACATGCATAGTAATAGAAAAATATTATCTTGTAATAAAGGGATATGAAATGTAAAAATGATATAAGAATCTAAAAACTACATCATTCTAGATTCTGTTAAAATAAATCGAGCTAACAGAAAGCCATGGCATCTAAGTTTGACCAATGTTAACTGCTTTTATAACTCAATCTTGTACTTAAATCTACCCAGGGCTATAAAAGTCTATAAAATCAAGCTTTTGATTATGAAAATATTCAACACTGGTAATGGGAATATTTTGCATCTTTTGGTGTGTAAAAGGGTTATCAAGTCAAGAACATTTTAATGAAATGAGGGATAATTTAGAGATGTTTATTTAATACTCTCATTTTAAATTGGGCTAAATAAGGGGGGAAAGCCCAGATAACCTTGGTTTTGACTTAGTAATAAAACTTGAAACCTGGCGTCATGACATGAGTCATTCGATATACTGGACAACTTGAAGCTCTGTGCCAGCTCTAATACCCAGCTTCCCAAGTTAGTGAAAATTACCATGAACATTAATAACAATATAAAAAGGCAGTCTGGGTTATATAAATGCAGGTCTATTCTAACAGGGAAAAGACCATTTATTGTGATGGATGTGTTCACTGAATGTAAAAAGCAAATTATTAAAGATAGAGTAGAAGGAGAAAGTCTATAAATATCTAGGCTCCCTGTAGTAGAAGGGGATTAACCACATGGAAATTAAAGAAAAGCTAAAGGAAAACACTGAGTTCACATGTGGAGAAAATATTAAAAGTATCTCACTGCAGGCAACAAAATTAAGGCAATGCATTTGCAGAGCCAGTTCTAACATTCATTAAATGCTATGAAATGAAACAGTCTAGACCCAGAGGCATGGAATATCATGCTGTTGGTGGAAAAATAGAAGCAGGCAAATAAAAGGATCACTTTTAAATAAAGTACAAGGAAAGTTCATCAACACCAACAATTTTTTGCAAGCTCTGTAAATGTATTGGTACAAACTAACACTGGCATGTCCTGTAAAAACTTGGAAATAGAAACCACGATGTAGCAAGCGACCTAAAGAGGATCCAAAAAGCACTTGGATCTGTCCATGGGGCTGCAATAAAAGAAAGCCACCTTGGAGATGTTGTTCAAGAGATGCTATAAAACTCTTCAGTTAAAATAATCCCCTGCCTGCTCTGTCACAGTTCATGAAATCCCCTTATTGCTCACTCTTTCAGATAGTCATTTAAGACCCTGTATTAAAATATAAGTATTATCGGGACAATATGGAATGAAATCACTTCTAGCTGCCACTAGAGTCGTAACTGCGAACCTTTTTATAAAAACCATCCACTTTTGCAGTGCTGGTCAACCTGGTCCCTCCTGCCCACTAGTGAGAATTCCAGCTTTCATGGTGGTCAGTAGCAGATTGGCCCAACCATAAAAGCTGGAACGCCTTATTTCATGCTGGTCCTGCAGAAATGCCTTTTGCCCTGTCTCCCTCTCTGGTGGACACATTCTTCAGGGCTCAGCGTAATCATCAGTTCCTCAGTGACACTTCCCATGCCCCACCTATTGCCCTAGAAAAATTGCCTTTCTCTCCTCTGTGTTCCCTGCTCTCTAACGGGCTCTGCGGAGCCAAAGTCATCATCCACAGTTACATGTGGTCCTTTTTCTCAGCAGCTAAATTCCCTTTGAACCTAGAGCTAGCTGTTTTTCTCCCTCCATCATTGCCCAGCCAACATAGAAAGGCCCTAAAAATAAAATGAGTGAGTGAAAGAGCTCTAACTGGTCTTCATGAAGAAATGTAGTGCAATCTGATCCTGAAGCAAGAGGCAATTCCGTGAGGGCCCTGGGCTATTTTGCCAGCTCCTCACAGGTGTCACAAATAAAACAGTAAGTATGTGAGCAGAGTTGGGGACGTGGGGTGGGGTGGGGTGGAGAGAAAAGAACCTCAGATAAAAGAAGGGACACTGATGGAGGACACAGGGAAACAAATATGCCCCCTCGTTCAGAGATTTGCTTAGATCTAGACCACATACTCCACCCAAATGTGGATTTAGTGGGTAAGGGAAGGGCTCTAGGTCAGCAGAGAGACC
This sequence comes from Saccopteryx leptura, assembly GCF_036850995.1. Taxonomy (NCBI): domain Eukaryota; kingdom Metazoa; phylum Chordata; class Mammalia; order Chiroptera; family Emballonuridae; genus Saccopteryx; species Saccopteryx leptura. Next base: position 135,642,329 of record NC_089503.1, read on the forward strand.
AAAGTGAACGCTCTGTAATTGTAACTGGGTATCTCTCTGAATCTGTTTCCTCATCTTATTCTGTTTGCCCACTGGGATTTGAAAGGGTTAACTCAGAAAATATACATGAAATCATTGTACAATTCTCAAAGAATAAAAATTATTATTTGTTTTGGTCTAACCAACAGGACTATGAGGGTAAAAAGCCACTTGTTACTGAAAATAAACATATCATATTTAAGTTTGGTTCTAGCAATTTAGGTTGGCACGATGACTACCAAAAATTCTTGAGTATTTTATCAACAACTTCATGAAACAGACATATAACACTAATGAACACTAACTGACAGTAATGAATGAAAACTTTAGCTATTGTGGACTCAACCGACTGGCATAATAATATAAACAGAGACAAACACTAATTCAAGTTAAGTTAGGTACATTATGACAAGCCAAAGGACAAGGACAAAATATTTTTTCAGAAAAAAATCATTTCATGATCCATTAGCACTGACTTTAAACTTACCCTGATCGGCTTCTATTTGATATGGAACTAAGCTTGCTGATGATACAAGTGTTTCCCTCAGAAGCAGAGGAAAAAAGATGCAGATGAGAAAACAAGCACAAGGCAATAAGGGGCCAAGTGTGCAAATGGTTTTTTAAAAATCATAAAGCATTAGCACTGGAAGTGACCTTACAAATCATCTAATCCAAAAATCGTCATCTCTACACATAGGATTGGTTTGGCCAACATGGGGCATTTGACATATTTTTGGACCAAATACTTTGTTGTAGGATGTACTCCATTGGCCCCCCTTCTCTCAGCAACTTCTCTCTTCCTGTCCATGGAGGATGGACTTTGTGATCTCCAAAATCCATCCCTTCACTTTACTGAGGGGCAAACCAAACCCAGAGAGGTTGTGACTTGGTTAAGGCCACTTGCCCAACTGGCAGATAGTGCTACAACTTACAATCCAAACAGTTTGATTTCTAACCGAAACTGGTGCTACAAATTCTATAGGAAGGAAGGACCCTTGGATAATAATTTAATTAGGAAGGAGGGTCTAAGAGTCATGCCTTAAGGTTGCACTTGAATAGCAAATACAGTGGTCCCTTGTCTATCACAGGGTTAGGTTCCAGAACTCCCTGGCAGCAGGCGAAAATCCGTGAAGTAGCGACCTTATATTTATTATTTATATATATTTTAAGGCTTTATAAATCCTCTTCACACTTTCATAAAATTTTCCCACTGTTATTAATGTTTCCCACACTTATTTTGCTTATTTTACTGCAAAAATAATTAAAATAATAAATATATAAAAATACCTATATACCGCAAAGCCCCTCAATATAGCAAAAAATCCACGATACAAAATTAGATATATACAATTTTAAAATCTGCGATACAGTGAGACTGCGAAAAGTGAGCGGCGATATGGCGAGGGACTGCTGTATATAGCATTTACTTATAATCATGTCTGTTTAAGGTGTGGGAGATGAAAGCCACCCCAAGCTACTAGTGGCATCACTGCTGTTGCCATCACACTGCTCTTTCCAGGGCACCATCCACCTCCAGCACAGTCACTCATCCCAGCGACCTTTAAAGTGGTTTCTGGGCTGTGCTTGTTTACTGCTTATAGTCTGGTGACAACTACAAGTCAACAAGTCCCTAGGCATTATTTGTAAGTTCATGTTTTATTTCATTTCCATCTCTGCATTTATTATAAAGTCCCTGGTTTAGAGAGCAAAGATTAGCTAAGTCTGAGGAATGAGAGTAAAAGAGATTTATTTTAAGAAAAGAGCAGGCAGCTATCCCCACATTGCAGAGCACAGCTAAGACAAGGGGCTAATTCGCACAAAATTATCTTAACCTGTTTTTTTCCCTCAAACTGAATTTTGCAGGTAATGTTTTTCTACTTTAAAACCTAATAATGACATTTATTCCAAATCATATGCTGCTGAATTTAGATAGTTGCTCATTTTTACTTTTTATAGCCCACTTTTGGAGAGTATTTAGAAAGCAGTTTAGCCTTCTCAGGCTTTAGGAAAAAACATAATAGAAGAGCCAAAATATTACCCAGTTACTTTTGTTACAATAATGATAATTGATTTTTAAGATTATATTTTCCACAATTAATGACTTGTTAATTATATAAAATATAATGGACTTATAAATAAAATCCCTCATTTTTCCTTTATGGTACAGTAATTACCAATACAAGACTAACCCCTACTGGGAACATCTGTCCTTGTTAGATGGATCAGGACTTGTGAAAAACCTGAACCAAACACTCCTAGAGCTTTAACAGATCATTCATTCTCTGTGAAAAGAGAACAGGAACTTTCCAAAATCAAAGCCTTCATCATCTTTAAGCAGTAATTGTGTCTCATTATACTTGGTATTTTGGTAAACAAAAAATTTTAAGAAATCTACAAATGATGTCACTGTATGTTTTAAATGTTAATTATTGCTTCAGGTGATTAAGAGTTAAAATACTGAAGCAGGACTATTCAATCAGATTTGACAACTCTGTAAAATAAGTATCAGAAAGCTTTTTAAATATTGGAATCTTTAGGACAAAGTTGCATATGAACAAAAACCAGGTTTAATTTTTAAAAATTATACAGAACGCACTAAGCAAATGACTGAATTCAGTTATTTTCCTCTGTGACTCATATTTTGGTCCAATTTAAGATCTCATGGGAAGTATATTTCAGCCACATTGATTCTAATCTTCAAAACATCTCTTCCATTTGTCTTTGCTTTTTTAAAAAGCAGAGTCTAAAACACTCCTGATTTTAAAATATTGGTATAAGTATCAGTAACTAGAAATAAACTGGAATCATGGGCTGTTAAAAAAATCAGAGACTGCATTTTATCCTGGCATAACAATTTTTAGCAGCAAACCTTTCTGCTATCTTGGTAAATTATTACTGAAATGCTTGTTGCCAGGACTCTTCAAAAGGTCACGAGTTCTTGGTAGAAACAGCGAGCAAAAGGCCACTTTCACTCCCATATCGGATTAGCCTACAACTAACCAAAACAGAAGTATTTCAGTTTTTTTGTTTGTTTGGTAGAGGAAGGGGGAGAGAGACAAGGAGAAAGAGGAAGGGGAGGATGGAGGGAGAGGGAGGTGGGAGAGAGAGAGAGAGAAAGAGAGACATTAACTTATGCCACTTAGTTGTGCCATGGACTGTTTCTCATATGTGCCCTGACCAGGACTTGAACCGTGACCTCAGAGTCAAGCCAGCACCCTGGGGATCAAGCTGGTGACACTCAGTGCTCCAGGATAACACTCTATCCACTACACCACTTGATAGGGCAAAAGTACTTTGATTTTAATTATCAATTATAGTTTACTTATTTATTTTGTGAAACTAAAATACTCTTTAGTCTCCCCTTATTTAAATAAGACTGCATTTGTTTCACTAGAATACTCCAGAAGACTGCCTTGTTATTACTATTAGAGAAATGCTGACAGCAAACAAGTGTAAAATTTGTAGGGGCGGAAAAAAGAAGAACAACTTTGTTATATTCTCATAGAAAAGGCTCTGGATACTGTAAGTGTTCTCAGTTTTGACAGAAGAGCACCCGAAGGAGATATTACAGAGTGAGCAATTCTAGCCAAATACATATACTATTTTTTATGTTTTGAAATAAGAATGGGTTATGGAAAACATAATTTATTCTAGATCCTCAAATAAACAAGCAATTCACTTAACAATTCTCCAAAGTGGAATTTGCAAAAACTGTACGTTTTTTATTAAATCTTACATTCATTAGGAATATGAAACTTATATAGCAAAACAAATATGTATAAAACAACTGAAAGTGACATTTTAAAAAATTGGGCTAGTACTCAATTTACCCATTATTGTTCCATTTCATTTCCCCAAATTGAAAGCTTGAATATTATGGTTAACTAGACAATAAAACACCAATAAATCCATCAGTACTTACTCATTATGTTAGTGAACATATCCTCCACTTATCCCAGGCTGTATATTTGTTCTATGAAATTAAATAAATGCATTTCCAAGTTGACACAAATAAGCAAATTCTCTGTTTACTAATGTAGTCCCAGATCGCAACTTCCAAATCACTTGGGTACCCAGGAGCAAATAATATCTTAAAGGCCCAATAATCATACTTTATGTATTAGAGTAGTAATTTGTTTGGCTGTAAGACCCAATATGCACTGATGTCAACGTCTTACACCTTTTTGCAAGTTATATTATCTTAAGCAAGGAAATGCAGGAATAATTCCAATGCCCTAAGATTAGAATTTCCAATTTCTTACTCTAAAATGAATACTTCAAATTTAGGTAAATACTATGATGATCAACAGAAATAGTTGAATTGCATCTTAATATGAATTAGTAGTTAATAGTCTTCCTTGACTCCAGGCCTTTCATGTTTGAAGGTTTTTGTTCTTGAGGATGAAAGTAAAGATATAATTTAATAAAGCCACACCCATATGTGTAGTAAAGAACCATTTTAACCGAGTCCTCTTAATGGATAAATAATTTTTATGACATTTCAAACATAGAAATATTTAGTTTCCTATTCTTGTATATAAGCCATTCACAAACACCAGTTTCTTCAAGTTACACTTCCTATAAAAATGTACAGAAACTCTCTCCTAGATGTAAGAGTCAGAATCAAGCTCCTGGGTAACACAGACGCTAAGTCATGACCCCTGTATCTATTACATTTGCTAGAACCCAGATTTGACTTCCCTGAAGGCAGATCCAGGAGATATGTGAAAAGTCAGAATGATGAATGGCTGAATTTCATTACCTTGCTCACACACAAGGTATGCCAATCTTAAAAATGTGCTGTAGTACTCTAGAATTTTCTATACAGAACACTCATTTGAGAAATTCCTTATTGTAGTCTCTGAAATCAATAATCGTTATGGTATTTTCTACTTATCATTCCTAAAAATAAAAGCAATTATACATAAAGATTAAAATACTTTAAAAATCATACTTACAAATAAAACAAATGATTGCATTCACAGAGCTCCAAAGGAACACTTTGTTTTCATCACCGTTGCAGTATTTCTTGTGACTAAAAGAAACTAGAAATGAATTTGGCAAAGCTAGGTTAGGACAATGAAAACACTGCATCATCAAAAAGAAATCTGAGATCTCAAGTTTTAGAAATAATAGGCTGAAAAAATAACCTGTGAGCTTATATGTAAGTATCAAAAAGTGTCCATAGAAACCATAAAATAGTGCTCACTGGGAGAGAAGACATTAGGAGTCTGGGCTCTGCAGTCAGAACTGACTATGACAGCCTACTATGTTACTCACAAACTAAGTAATCTTAGGGAAGTTACTCAAACTCCCTAAGTCTCAGTTTCCTGAGCTGTATAATGGATACAAATTCCATAATAGTGGATATAGGAATTTAACAGGAGACTAGACATATCTGAAAAAAAGTGCTGAAATGGAAGAAATGCAGTACAGAAAGACAGCTGCATGAGAGAATGAAAAAGAGAGGATAGAGTGAGATCAAAAAATGTTTCAAAATTAGAAGCTGGAGAGACTGTTACAAAGATAGTATTTAAAGTAATGAAAGACTTCAACCCTCTTATTTAAAAATCCCCACAAGCCCTGGCCAGTTGGCTCAGCGGTAGAGCGTTGGCCTAGCGTGCGGAGGACCCGGGTTCGATTCCTGGCCAGGGCACACAGGAGAAGCGCCCATTTGCTTCTCCACCCCTCCGCCGCACTTTCCTCTCTGTCTCTCTCTTCCCCTCCTGCAGCCAAGGCTTCATTGGAGCAAAGATGGCCCGGGCGCTGGGGATGGCTCTGTGGCCTCTGCCTCAGGCGCTAGAGTGGCTCTGGTCGCAACATGGCGACGCCCAGGATGGGCAGAGCATCGCCCCCTGGTGGGCAGAGCGTCGCCCCTGGTGGGTGTGCCGGGTGGATCCCGGTCGGGCGCATGCGGGAGTCTGTCTGACTGTCTCTCCCTGTTTCCAGCTTCAGAAAAATGGAAAAAAAAAAAAAAAAAATCCCCACAAGTTTCTAGCAGAATAATTGTTCAAAAAGTATATCGAGAGACAAGATGGCGCTGGAGTAGGCGGATGTACCAGCATCTACCTCCCAGAACCAAAGTGGATTACAAACTAATTTTATGAACTGTCATCTGGAAAAACCAACTCTGGACTAAACTAAAAGGACTCTTCAACCAAGGAACGCTGAAGAAGCCACACAGAGACTGGTAGGAAAAGCGGAAAAGCGGAGAGGGCTGCCCAGCTCCTTGGAGCGAACGGCAGCAGGGAGAGACTCGCGTGGCGGGAAGTGAGTTTAGCAGAGGGGAAAGAGTCCTGAGCCCCAGAAACAAAGCCCCAGCCTGCAGCCCCAGAGCCCAGAAGAGGCGTAAGGACAGTATTTAGCTGGAAACAAGTCAGGATACTGTTTGTGAGAGAGTCTGATTTCTCAGACCCAGGATCCTTCTTAAAGGGACCACGCAGAACCTCTCTCTCAAAAATAATCACCTGGGGCTCCTGGGGACGGGGGGGGGGGAGGAGAGGACCACAGTAACAGTAAGAGAGTGCAATCTAGGAGGCATAGGGAGAAACATTTTGGGAGATAGCCACCCTAACCCCCTAACCCCTGGGACGAGTCACTCCCCAAAGCTGAAGTGAATATTTCCCCTGGAAACAGCAATACCAGAAAAGGGAAGCAGGAGAGCAGCCAAACAAGCTCCCCTGCAGCATTCAGAGCAGAGTCACATAGAAGGAGGGAGCTTTTGGGTCTACAGTAGTGAGTCTTAGGGTCCGAGCTGCAACGCCCCCACCCACGTGGCTGAGGGCGCACCGGAGAGCGGGCGGCAGCGGGAGACAAAAGCACGGTTCTGCTGGCAGGGGCGGAAGCCGGCTGGCCACCACTGGGCTCAGGTGTGAGCTCAATCTTGCCCGGCTGGGGAGAAGGGGGCGTGTAAAAGCGGTCAAGCTCAGCTGCCGGCAGCCTGTAATCCAGCCTCCGGGAGAAGGGCGGGAACCCCGGAAAGGGTAGAAACCAGCCCCAGAGCAAGGGCAGAGGAGCACAGCCTTGCCCCACCCGTGCAACCCAGGCTTGCGGTCTGACTTGGTAGCAGGCTCCTCCCGCGGGGGTGGAGCCAAAAGCCCAGAAGAGGCGGAGTTCCGCTACAGAGCTGAGCTTGGGCACGCAGCCCTGCCTGGCGGTAGAGCCAAGGTTAGCAGCTGTTCCTTGAGTGAGATCCTCCTGCAAGGGCAGGGCAAAAGCTCGGAAACAGGCGGAGACCCGCAGCTGAGCAAAGGTGCTCGCCAGTGCCCTCAGGACCGAGCATAACATCACACACGGGGGCGGGGTAAAGGCCAAGGCCACGAACCCTTGTGCACCCGAGCACGTGATCACAGCCACTCCCGTGAAGAGAAAATGCGAAGGCAGAGAAATACAACACAAAAAAAACAAGAGAAATCCCCAGAAAAGGACCTAAGTGAATCAGATATAACCAAATTACCAGATGCAGAGTTTAAAATAACGATTGTTAGGATGCTCAAAGATATTAGAACAACCATAGATGGCCATTACAAAAACCTAAATAAAGAGATAACAAATATAAAAAAGGACATTGAAATAATAAAAAATAATCAGTCAGAAATGACAAATACAATATCTGAAATAAAGAATACAATGGAAGGAATTAAAAGCAGGATGGATGAAACAGAGAATCGAATCAGTGAGTTAGAGGACACAATAAATAAAGGCATGGAAGCAGAGCAGAAAAAAGAAAAGAGACTCAAAAAGTCTGAGGAAACTCTAAGAGAGCTCTGTGACAACATGAAGAGAAATAACATCCACATCATAGGGGTTCCTGAAGAAGAAGAGAAAGAACAAGGGATAGAGACTTTGTTCAAACATATTATAACGGAAAACTTCCCCCATTTAAGGCAGGAAAACATTTCACATGTTCAGGAAGCACAGAGAACTCCATTAAGGAGAAACCCAAAGAAACCAACACCAAGACACATCATAATTAAATTACCAAAGCTAAATGATAAAGAGAAAATATTAAAAGCTGCGAGAGAAAAAAAGACTATCACCTACAAAGGAGCCCCCATAAGGATGACTTCTGACTTCTCAACAGAAACACTTGAGGCCAGAAAGGAATGGCAAGAAATATTCAAAGTAATGCAGAACAAGAACCTACAACCAAGACTACTTTATCCAGCAAGGCTATCATTTAAAATTGAAGGAGAAAGAGAAAGCTTTACAGACAAAAAAAAATCTCAAGGATTTCACTGCAACCAAACCAAGGCTGCAAGAAATGCTAAGGGACCTGTTGTAAACAGATCAAAGGAAAAAAAGAATATAGCAAAAGAGAAAAACAGTTTTAAAGAAAAAAAATGGCAATAAACAATTACATATCAGTAATAACCTTAAATGTTAATGGATTAAATGATCCGATCAAGAGACATAGGGTAGCCACGTGGATAAGAAAACAGGACCCATACATATGCTGTCTACAAGAGACATACCTTAAATCAAAAGATGCACACAGACTGAAGATAAAAGGATGGAAAAAAATATTTCATGCAAATGGAAATGAAAAAAAAGCTGGGGTAGCAATACTTATATCAAACAAAATGGACTTTAAAACAAAGACCATAGTTAGAGATAAAGAAGGTCACTACATAATGATAAAGGGAGCAATCCAAAAGGAAGATATAACCATTATAAATATCTATGCACCTAATATAGGAGCACCTAAATATATAAAGCAGACTTTGATGAACTTAAAGGGCGAGATCAACAGCAATACTATAAAGGTAGGGGATTTCAATACCCCATTAACATCATTAGATAGATCCTCAAGAAAGAAAATTAACAAAGAAACAGCAGACTTAAAGGACATATTAGATCAACTCAATTTAATAGATATCTTCAGAACCTTTCACCCTAAAACAGCAGAATATACATTCTTTTCAAGCGGTCATGGTACATTCTCTAGAATAGACCACATGTTAGGGCACAAAAGCGGGCTCAATAAATTTAAGAAGATTGAAATCATATCGAGCACTTTCTCTGATCACAATGGCATTAAACTAGAAATCAACCACAATAGAAAAATTGAAAAACATTCAAACACTTGGAAACTAAATAGCATGTTATTAAACAATGAATGGGTTAACATTGAGATCAAAGAAGAAATTTAAAAATTCCTAGAAACAAACGATAATGAGCATACATCAACTCAAAATTTATGGGACACAGCAAAAGCAGTCCTGAGAGGGAAGTTTATAGCATTACAAGCATACCTCAAGAAGCTAGAAAAAGCTCAAATAAACAACTTAACCCTGCATCTAAAAGAACTAGAAAAAGAACAGCAAGTAAAGCACAGAGCTAGTAGAAGGAAGGAAATAATAAAGATCAGAGCAGAAATAAATGACATAGAGGCTAAAGAAACAATACAGAGGATCAATGAAACCAGGAGCTGGTTCTTTGAAAAGGTAAACAAGATCGATGAACCTTTAACAAGACTCACCAAGAAAAAAAGAGAGAGGACTCAAATAAATAAAATTAGAAACGAGAGTGGAGAAATAACAACTGACACAACAGAAATACAAAATATTGTAAGAAAATTCAATGAAGAACTGTACTCCAAAAAACTAGACAACCTAGATGAAATGGACAAATTCCTTGAATCATATAATCTTCCAAAAATCAATCTGGAAGAATCAGAGAACCTAAACAGACCAATTACAACAAATGAGATTGAAACAGCTATCAAAAAACTCCCAAAAAAGAAAAGTCCTGGGCCTGATGGCTTCACAAGTGAATTCTACCAAATATTCAAAGAAGAACTAACTCCTATCCTTCTCAAGCTATTTCAAAAAATTCAAGAGGAAGGAAGACTTCCCAACTCCTTTTATGAGGCGAGCATAATTCTGATTCCAAAACCAGGCAAAGACAACACAAAAAAAGAAAATTATAAGATGCAAAAATCCTCAAAAAAATATTAGCAAACCGGATCCAGCAATATATGGAAAAAATCATACACCATGATCAAGTAGGATTTATTCTTGGGAGGCAAGGCTGGTACAATATTCGCAAATCAATCAATGTGATTCATCAAATAAACAAAAGAAAGGAGAAAAACCACATGATAATTTCAATAGATGCAGAAAAAGCATTTGATAAAGTCCAGCACGCATTCATGATCAAAACTCTCAGCAAAGTGGGAATCCAGGGAACATACCTCAACATGATAAAGGCCATCTATGACAAACCCACAGCCAACATCATACTCAATGGGCAAAAATTAAAAGCAATCCCCTTAAGATCAGGAACAAGGCAGGGGTGCCCTCTTTCACCACTCTTATTCAACATAGTTCTGGAAGTCCTAGCCACAGCAATCAGACAAGAAAAAGAAATAAAAGGCATCCAAATTGGAAAAGAAGAAGTAAAACTATCATTATTTGCAGATGACATATTGTAGATAGAAAACCCTAAAGTCTCAGTCAAAAAACTACTAGACCTGATAAATGAATTTGGCAAGGTGGCAGGATATAAAATCAATACTCAGAAATCAGAGGCATTTTTATACACTAATAATGAACTGTCAGAAAGAGAAATCAAAGAATCAATCCCCTTTACCATTGCAACCAAAAAAATAAAGTACCTAGGAATAAATCTAACCAAGGAGATTAAAGACTTGTACTCGAAAAATTATAAAACATTGATAAAAGAAATCAGGGAAGATACGAATAAGTGGAGGCATATACCGTGCTCATGGTTAGGAAGAATAAACATCATTAAAATGTCTATATTACCCAAAGCAATTTATAAATTCAATGCAATACCGATTAAAATACCAATGACTTACTTCAAAGACATAGAACACATATTCCAAAAATTTATATGGAACCAAAGAAGAACACGAATAGCCTCAGCAATCTTGAAAAGGAAGAAAAAAGCAGGAGGTATCACACTTCCAGATATCAAGTTATATTATGAGGCCATTGTACTCAAAACAGCATGGTACTGGCATAAGAACAGGCACATAGATCAATGGAACAGAACAGAGAACCCAGAAATAAACCCACAGCTCTATGGACAACTGATATTTGATAAAGGAGGTAAGAAAATACAATGGAGTAAAGACAGCCTCTTCAACAAATGGTGTTGGGAAAACTGGACAGCTACCTCCAACAAAATGAAAGTAGACCACCAACTTACACCACTCACAAAAATAAACTCAAAATGGATAAAAGACTTGAACGTAAGCCGTGAAACCATAAGCATCTTAGAAGAAATCATAGGCAATAAGCTCTCTGACATCTCTCGCAGCAATATATTTGCTGATTTGTCTCCACAGGCAAGTGAAATAAAAGACAGGATAAACAAATGAGACTATATCAAACTAAAAAGCTTCTGCACAGCTAAAGACAATAAGAACAGAATAAAAAGACAAACTACACAATGGGAGAATATATTTGACATAGCGTCTGATAAGGGGTTAATAACCAAAATTTATAAAGAACTTGTAAAACTTAATACCAGGAAGACAAACAATCCAATCCAAAAATGGGCAAAAGAAATGAATAGACACTTCTTCAAAGAGGACACACAGATGGCCAACAGGCATATGAAAAAATGTTCAACATCACTAATGATTCGAGAAATGCAAATTAAAACCACAATGAGATATCACCTCACACCAGTCAGAATGGCGCTCATCAATAAAACAACACAGAATAAGTGCTGGCGAGGATGTGGAGAAAAGGGAACCCTCCTGCACTGCTGGTGGGAATGCAGACTGGTGCAGCCACTGTGGAAAACAGTATGGAGATTCCTCAAGAAATTAAAAATTGAACTGCCTTTTGACCCAGCTATACCACTGTTAGGAATATACCCCAAGAACACCATAGCACTGTTTGAAAAGAAGAAATGCACCCCCATGTTTATGGCAGCATTGTTCACAATAGCAAAGATTTGGAAACAGCCCAAGTGTCCATCAGAGGACGAGTGGATTAAAAAGCTTTGATATATATATACTATGGAATACTACTCAGCCATAAGAAATGATGACATAGGATCTTTTACAACAACATGGATGGACCTTGATAACATTATACTGAGTGAAAGAAGTAAATCAGAAAAAACTAAGAACTATATGATTCCATACATAGGTGGGACATAAAGATGAGACTCAGAGACATGAACAACAGTGTTGGGGTTACAGGGTGGGGAGAGGAGAGGGAGGGGGTTGGGGGAGAGGAGGGGCACAAAGATCATGGCTTTTCAGCATTTGCCATATTCCCCCCTTAATCTATAGACAGACAGCAAATATTTACATATGGTGTTCCCACTATAAAGACTGCTGTCTTAGGGACAAATGCTGATAAACTATTTCAGCAGTTCCTCCTTCTTCAAAGACTTATATGTCAACATAGAGCTCCATGTTTCATAGGACATACTCAAGCTCACTCCATGCTCCCTGGAGCTTTAGCACAAGGGAATGCCCCGCCCCCTTTTTTTTTAGTATTTTTTTTCTTTTATTTATTTATTTTTTGTATTTTTCTGAGGATGGAGATGGGGAGGCAGTCAGACGGACTCCTGCATGCGCCTGACTGGGATCCACCTGGCATGCCTACCAGGGGGGGATGCTGTGCCCATCTGGGGTGGTGCTCTGTTGCAACCGGAGCCATTCTAGCGACTGGGGCCTTAGTGCCCGGGGTGGCTTTGCTCCGGTGGAGCCTTGGCTGCGGGTGGGAGGAGAGAGACGAAGAGGAAGGAGAGGGGGAGGGGTGGAGAGGTAAATGGGCGCTTCTCTTGTGTGCTCAGGCCGGGAATCGAACCCAGGAATCCTGCACACCAGGCCAATGACTCCAACGGGTCTACCAAATCATGCTTTTTACTTTAAAAAAAAATTTACATTTCTTTTGAATGCTGATGAACAGGAGACACCAAATCTTTTTCGCCTGCAAACTACTACCTTCTTTATCAGATCTAGCTAATAACACTGTTTTGTCTTTTTCCAAATAGCTCCAGATATATGAAAAGATTTATAGAGGCGGATGGGGATCCTCAAACCCCTCAGCAAGATCTTCTGAGAATGGCTTTTAAGATACCAAGAGGCAGAAAAAGCCCAATAGAGATCAGGGGAACTACCAGCTTTGAGGATACACCCTTAAAGGCTCCAACGCCCCAAAGGGGTCTCATAGGATGCCATCTGGGTCCTGCTTCAATAGTGGAAAGGAAGGTCATTGAGCTAAAGCCCACCAGGCTTACATGCCTCTGCTGTGAGGAAACAGGGACACTGGAAGGTGGGCTTCCCCCTCGCTCCTCTAAGGGAGGGTTCAGTCTCTTCCAGCCCTGCTCCAGCCACCTATGACCTAACCTTGCCCAGAAAGCTGGGGTTTGCCACTGAAGGCTGAAGGTGCCCTGGGCCGTCGGCCCCATCTACGACACTGTGGACGAGCCTAGGGTATTTCTTCCAAGAAGCAGGTAAACTGATCTCATTCGCACAAGGGCCACTTAACTATGTTTTGCCTGAATAGTCAGGTTTTTTATTCTTCCCTCAAAGATCTCTGTTGTGGGTGTTGATAGTCCTATTTTCTGCTGCTTTGCTTAATATATAGTGTTTCCTTTATTCCTCCTACCTCAATGCCCCACTCATATTTCAGGCTGGGACCTACTCCTAATTTAGAGCTCTCTTTCCTCCTTTTGCCAACTTGTATTATGAATTTACCTTTGCCACCCAGCTTAGTGTATCCCAAGGTTCTCTTTACCAGGCCACAGTCACAGAGCTCCAGGGAAAAGCAACCTGGTCTCAACTCTCCAGGCAGAGGAGAACAGAAGCTCCATATCCACGCATGCTGCAAATGGCTTTCTCCAGTCTACCTAAATCATTACCAGCTAGAAGCAGCGGTCATTGGGACTTGGACATGAGCTGCATAGTATAGAAAGGTGACAACAATTCCAGTGCCATGCGGACTTTTCCTGTGGGGAACTTTCCTAGACTCCTGCTCCCTGTGACAGCTCCTAACAGACTGAACTGTGGTTGGGTTGCATTTTTTAGGGATTTGGCATGGTGATGGGGCCAACTTGGACTTAGTGAACATGTTAAGGACACTACTCTTTTATGGATTCTCGTTGTATTGGCCAAGAGTTTGCTTAAAGGCTTTTAATCACTGTAAAAAAAAATAGAGGACTGGATGAAGAAGATGGGGCACGTATACACCATGGTATAATATTCAGCTAGGAGAAATGAGGACATTGGATCACTTACAGCGGAATGGTGGTCTTGGTAGCATTGTGCGGGGTGAAATAAGCGAATCAGAAAAAAAACAGGAACTGCAGGATTCCTTCCATACATTGGTGGGACATAAAAGTGAGACTAAGAGGCATGGACAGGAGTGTGGTGGTTACGGGGGGTGGGGGGAGGGAAGGAGGGAGAGGGGGAGGGGGAGGGGTACAGAGAGAACTGGATGGAGGGTGGCAGAGGACGATCTCTCTTCGGGTGATGGGTATGCAACAGAACTAAATGACAAGATAACCTGGAAATGTTTTCTTTGAGTGTATGTACCCTGATTTATTGATGTCACCCCATTAAAATAAAAATTTATTTATAATAAAAAAAAGTATATCATGTAAATGGAAGATTACAAAAGACACAGAGGAAATCCCAAAAAGCAGCCTGTAAGAAAAAGACATATTTATAAATAAGTGACAATTAGACTGGCAGTGGACTTCTCAACAGTATCAATGGAAGTCAACTAATAAAGGAAATAGTAACTACAATGTACTGAAATAAAATAACTATCAACCCAAAATTCTGTACACAGTAGGAATATCCTTTACACTTAAAAATGATTAAAATGGTGAATTTTATGTTATCTATGTTTTACCACAACTTTAAAAATTAAAACTGTAACATACCAAAAACTATTGGGTTAATTGTGCGTGTTAATTATGTCTCAATAATGCTGTTAGAAAAGAATAAGGGCAAAATCAAAAAGTATTTTCAAACAACCAAACCCTTACTAAAGATAAATTCTAAAGAATGCACTTTCAGAAGAAAAATGTGCTAAAATATGTGGGTAAGTCTAATAAACAAGAGCTATATATAATAACAATATAATATGATGTTTAAAAAATAAATTAAAATACATTACAACAATATCTAATTTGGAAGGGTGTTTTTAGTGCTTTATAAGGTCCCTGAATAGTCTGAAAGGAATAAAAGGTACTAACTTTCAACTTTGATAGATGAGTATGAAAGATGTAATTTCTAGGGACCCAATGAGAAGATTAGAAAGAGTTGTTAAGCTTCAAATTAGTAGAAAACATAAAATTATTTTTTTGAATCTGAGCAAAGGCAAGAAAGTGAAGACAAAAAGTTAGAAAACATCAATAACGATTTGTACCCAAATTTAGATTAATTATATTAAATATAATTTGTCTAAATGTTAAAGATTGTGGTTTCTTAAAAAAATAATC
This sequence comes from Saccopteryx leptura, assembly GCF_036850995.1. Lineage (NCBI taxonomy): Eukaryota > Metazoa > Chordata > Mammalia > Chiroptera > Emballonuridae > Saccopteryx > Saccopteryx leptura. The sequence continues at coordinate 135,657,788 of NC_089503.1, forward strand.
CAACTACATGCTGTGTATAAGGGACACAACTAAAAGATAAGTGTACTGAAATATTGCAAACAAATACAAGAAATAGTGACATTTCATAATGATAAAAAAAAATAAAGGTAGCAAGAGGGAGGGAAGAAATAACTATTGGAAAGTATATCGTACTTATCACTTCATAACAAATTATCCCAGAATTAAGTAACTTAAAGCAACAAATATTTATTATCTCATCGTTTCTGTGGGTTTGAAATCCAAACACAGCTTAGAGTCCTCTGGCTTTGGGCCTCTCACAGGCTGCAATCAAAGGGGTCAGCTAACATCGCCTTTATCTCAAGACTTGACTGAAGGAGATTCCACCTCCAAGATCACTCATGTGGCTATTGGCAAGCCTCAAAAGATCCACCTTCAAGATCACTCATACAGCTGTTGGCAGGCCTCATGTCTTCACTGGCTGTGGGGAAGAGACTGTCCCTTGCCTGATGGTCCTCTCCATTGGCCAGCTCCCAGCAGATCAGCTTGCTTTCCTCAGCAAGCCAGGGAGAGAGTGAGAGAGAGCACAAGCAAGATGGAAGCCAGAGCCTTTTTGTAATCTAGTCTCAGAAGTGCTATCCCATCACTTTTGCCATATTCACTTTATTACAAGTATATATCACGAGGTCCAATCCACACTCAAGGTGAGATTACACAAGGGCTTAAGTACCAAGAGGCAGGGGTCTTGGAGACATTTAAGATGCTATCAACCACAGAAATAAAAACAAAAACAGTCCGTTTGCTTACATGTAGTGCATGTAGAAAATTTAATAACCACACTAGATGTTTAGAATAGGAAAGTCTAGCAAGGTTGTTTGGTACAAAAACCAGTACACAAAATATACTGAATACACACACACACACACACACACACACACACACACACACTGACACACACACAGTTATATAAGCAAAAAACAGAAAATGGAAACTTTAAAATAACCCCATTTATAATAGAATCAAACATAAAGACACCTACCTATCAGTTAAGTAGTAACTGTTGAAGCTAGGGATAAATACTATTATCTTTACTTTTATATATATTTGAAATTTTTAATACTTAACATTTTAAAACATACCAAGTATGTAGGAATAACTAACAAAATATGTACAAAAAAATTAAATAATTTTATCATTTATTCTAAATAATGAAAGTATAAACTATGTTCATGGACTGGAAGACTTACTACTGTAATGATAGCAATTCTCTCCAAATTGATTTATACCTTTAATATAATCCGAGTCAGAATCTCAACTGTGTGTTTAGTTTGATAAGCTGATATTAAAATTTAAACAAAAGTGGAAAAAATATTTGGAAATAGTCTTTAATCATGTTAATAATGCAAAGTAAAACCATATAATATACCATTATATACCTACCACATTGACAATTCAAACTGACAATAGTAAGTTTGCATGAGGATGTTAAACAAAAGGAACTCATATACTGCTGATGGGAGTGTTAATTGGTACAACCACTTTGAAAAATTGGTATTATTCATTCATTAATTTCACACTTGGGTGATGGTGATGTTTTATGATCTCTCCATAAGTATGTTATGCTTTTTAAAAAAGTAATATATAGGGGGGTAATATATATAGGGGAGGGAAAGAAAACATGTATTTCCAAAGACAAGCTATAGGAGAAGAAACTCAAGAAAATAAACTCTACTTTGGAGAGCAAATTGAGTAAAAAGTAGACTTATTCCTTTGCTCTCAAAAGAATTCCAAGCTTTGAGAATAAATCCTGAAACACCAAAATCTCCCATTACTTTATATATTTGCAAAGTAAGGTGGTACTCAAACCAGTACAAATACATTTTTCTATTTTTAAGTAAGCAAAATCTGAGTCAATTGTTGGAGTATTCTGCTTCTAAAGAAGAGGGGCAGTTCCCAATTACAAAGAAACATCAGAACAAAGGGCAGAACATGGGGCTGCATGTGTCTTTATATACGGATCACTTACAACAACATGGATGGACCCTGATAACGTTATACTGAGTGAAATAAGTAAATCAGAAAACACTAAGAACTATATGATTCCATACATAGGTGGGACATAAAAATGAGACTCAGTGACATGGACAAGAGTGTGGTAGTTACTGGGGTGGGGGCGAGGGGAGGGGCACAAAGAAAACCAGATAGAAGGTGATGGATGACAATTGGACTTTGGGTGATGGGTATACAACATAATCAAATGTCAAAATAACCTGGAGATGTTTTCTCTGAACATATGTACGCTGATTTATCAATGTCACCCCATTAAAATTAAAAAAAAAAAAAAAGAACAAAGGGCAGAGTGCCAATTAGCGGGCTTTACTCTTACATTTTGGGTAGCTGCTCTTAGAAGCCTGCCAGATACTCCATAATCCAAGTGCACCACTATTTGCAAAGGCATAAAGCTAAGTAAAAGAAATGAACAAATCACCCTTCTAAAGGCTAGTACAAGAGCCCAAACCTCACTTCTTATTTTATCATAAAAATAAATGACTAATATGAGAACAGTGGCCAAAGCAATGATATTAAGCATTTGAGGATACTCTCCAACTTAATTACATGCCAAAAAGAAAAAGAAAAAAAAATAACACCAAGTACAATATTTTTTTAAAAAGTGTTTATTTACATTCTATTTACTGTCAAAAGTATGAGGAAATATACTTTTGAGGAAATATCTGCTGGGGGAAATATATTTATAAAGAAGGCAGTCTCCTTTTACTTAACTCATTTGTGTTTTCATGAAACAACAAAGATTTGACTTAGAATCACATGTGTAAGAGGAGTGAAGAATTTATCCTGTGTGGTTTTCAAATCTTTAGCCAAGACTAAAATTATACCACTGCAGGCATATGTAAATCTCCTCTGCTTATAGGTAAATATCAACAAATATATATGTTATAAAAGAACCAGCTTTAGTAATATCTGTAATAGCACCTAACAAATCTCCAATAAAAAACACAGGACATTTAAGAACCTTTGCGCAACAATGAAAAACAATTTACCCAGAAGATATCATAATTGGCTTTTAAGTCAATAGCATCACAGTAACAATACTCAGTGTATTTCTTATTCAAGTATATACTCTATTTCTAAGACTGGGTTGTAACAAAGACATCAGTAACTAAGATGTATACACAATTATTTCGTAAACACCATGAAAAACAACAAATAAAAATACCCTTAAATTTTCCAATAATTATAAACAGGTTAACATTACCACCATATATTAAATTCTTAATGTCTACCTGCTCTGTACACTTTAAAAATAGCATTGAGGTTTAGAAAAATACTGATAAGAGCTCAACATTTTTTGAAGTCAGATCATATTTACATTTTAGTAGTCTGTATTTTCTGCTCTTTCTTTCACTACCATACTCTTTAAACCACCTATTTACTCAAAACACTACCACAGATCTCTACCGGCTGTGGAAGTATTACATCCTAAAACTTCTTGTTCTTTGAAATGGTTGGAAGGGGTTTTTTAGTGCCCATATTAGCAGCTGTGGTTTGGCTTTTGGTTTTTCAGGAAACAGAAGTGCTTCACTTTCTGGTGTAGGAAATCGTTCTTGGTAGACTTCAGGATAGGATTTTTGAAACTAAAAAATAAGATCCACAATGAGTCCAAAAAAAGCAGATAAGAGCCAATAAAATTGGGCAATCTAATTTTAAAATAAGAGTTTCTGATTCCATAACTTTACTGTTTTTGTTTTGTTTTAACATTTTTTGTTTTCCATCAGCAAAGAGAACAAAGAAGAAAACAAATCACAATCAAATTTACAACACAAATTCACTTCTTTATATTAAATTATTTCTATATATCTAATTCATCTTTAGTTTTATCCAATCTTCAAATAAACTTCTCATTTAAGTCCCATTTCTTAACATTCCCCCCCTGCTAACAATAAATAAACATTACTTTAAAAATGTTCACAAGTAACTCTGACTTGAAAATAACTTATGTTATAAACAATTAAAGAATATTTTGTTCCAAATACATTTCATCATTTCCCTGCATCTCCAACTCAGCCCCACAGGCTTCTGCCCAAATGGAAAACATTAGAGTATACAGTATATTAAAACAGCTTAGAGGGACACAAAATATGTTTTCTTCATTGCTCACCACTGAACTCTTCTTCAAAATTACTGAGAAAAGCCTGACCAGGCGGTGGCACAGTGGATAGAGCATCGGACTGGGATGCAGAGGACCCAAATTCGAGACCTCAAAGTCGCCAGCTTGAGCGCGGGCTCATCTGGTTTGAGCAAAGCTCACCAGCTTGGACCCAAGGTCGCTGGCTCAAGCAAAAGGTTACTTGGTCTGCTGAAGGCCCGCGGTCAAGGCACATATGAGAAAGCAATCAATGAACTACTAAGGTGTTGCAATGCGCAACGAAAAACTAATGATTGATGCTTCTCATCTCTCTGTTCCTGTCTGTCTGTCCCTCTCTCTGACTCTCTGACTCTCTCTCTCTCTGTAAAAAAAAGAAAGAAACAAACAAACAAACAAAATTACTGAGAAAAATATGATTGGGAATCAAGAACTCCATTGAGCTGTGTATAATCCTGTATGAATGGTGTGATCAGGAAACAAGCTATGCAGGATTCAGTCTTTAAAAATAAAAACCATTCATTTAATCTTTGATCAGTATTTTAAGAATGGTCATAGTAAACCTATTTTATGTTGAAGACTATTCTTTGAAACCCTAAGCCATGTTGTCTAACAGGAACTAAAAACAGTGATGCTTGAGGCAAGAAACCAACTTGATACTGGCTATCTAAAATAAAAGGCTTTTAATTTCTAGACATTTTATATTTCTAAATTCAGTCTGATTTGCCTTTCAAAGAAATCTGTCCTCATTTAATAGCTTTTCTAAATTTAAAGTAATTGCTCCACTAACTCATATCATATGGCACATATCAAAATAAAAGACAAATATTAGAGAATAAATAAAGAGTTCAATAATGGTAAAAGATCTACACTGGCGAATAAAGATGTGGGAAACTGACCATACCATGTAAAACAGGGAGACTTCTGGAATACATGAACTAAGCAATATACTTTCAAAATGGCTATCGCAGAGGATGAGATTCATATGAAATCTATTACAATAGAAAATTTAAATAAAATGACTAAAAAATATCCTTTTTACCTGCTTCAATTTTTTCTTCTTCTCTTTCCTGGAGAGTTTGGCATCTGTTATGACTTCCTCCAACAATGCTGCCAGAGGTTCCTGAGAGCCATATGCCCTTTGGTATTCAAACTCCTCTGGACTGATTTGGCGGCAAAATGATGGAGCAGATAAAGTGATATCCATGTCAGCTCCTGGGTATTTTATCTGAGCCAAAAGGATTAGTAGTCAAAGAAAGAAGTGTACTGTACTTTCAAATAAATTATAAAACTCCGTTCAGATCAAACACAGTGTATCTCCTACTAGGAATGCCACTGATTCCTCAATTTGATGGGGGGGGGGGGGGGACGCCGTGTTAAAACCATGTTAAAAAGTGTTTCCAGAACTTCAAAAAAATCACTTAAAGCCACAAGTTTAAAGAAAATTTTTACCTTTTAAACCCAAGAGCCATTTTAATAAACAAGATCCCTCTTTATTAATAAGGTGTGAAATTGAAACATAAATTGAACATGTTCACACAAAGCAATTCAAACAGTGACGATGTCAGACATACACAATGAATTACCAGGTTCCTTCCCCCATCTGAAGAGTCTGGTCCTCCCTCCCTTGTGGATGGACAGAGGCACACCTTTAGCTCAGCTGTCATGTAGGAAATAGTGTGAATAGTGAGAATCAGATAAAAACAACAAATGTGCAGACACTGCATGGGCAAAGGAAGAAGGGAGAAATAGGAGGAAAAACGATACCAAGACCTATGAATAAATGAACATTCATTAAAAATATTTTAATGAATATGACCCCCAAGAGGGTCATATTTTCAGAAACAGAGTACCTGTTGTTCTTCTGCAGTAGATATAATTGTTACTATTACGTTCACTTCTTTGGCTTAAGATTTTTTTTCCCAGAAGCTACAAGTTAAAAATAAATGTTGCCAAGAAGGTTTAACATTAAGTACATTCCATGCCTCAGCATCCGTCTCCTAGATCCGTCAGAGACAACCTAAGAGACAGACCAGAGCCATGGGAAAAGAGGTCTGCACAGGACACTTTCTTTTTTATTTGAAGCAAGAAGGCCAGGAAAAGCAGGAAAGGGCCAGAATAAAAGGTGAGTCCTAGGTAGGTGACAGCAAGAGCCTAAGAAATGAGAAAAACAATGCCTACTTCACAATTGGCCTATCCCAAAATCAGCCCCAAACTGCCCCAAAACAATTCACCAGAACATCCCAGTAACACTGTTCATTTTCAAAGAAGCACTGCCCCCTGCGTTATGACATAGGAGCTAAGTATAAGTAATCTATGTGAGAGAACAGAGAACTAGAGGAGCTAAGTGCTACAACAAACAGCTCTACGGTACCTCTACTAATTCTAACAGTGAAAGAGTAAGTGTGTGGTAGGCAGTTACAAAGACACGAGCAGAGCAAGGACTATAGGCTGGGCACAGAAGGCCACTAGGGCAAAACACCCCAGGTGTCCAGCAACAGGCAAAACTGAGAAAACAAGGACCCCACTACAACCTTCCCTCAGGGTGACCTTTCCTCCTTTAGTTGGTCATGTGGTTTAGACCCACTGATTTCATATAGCCTGTCAAGGAATTTGGACATCCCCTGACCGTTTCTCTCAGTCATGTGGCTTTAGACCCCCTTAGAGGAGCAACAAATTGGCACAGTGGATAAAGCATCAACCTGCAATGCTGAGATCGCTGGTTCGAAACCCTGGGCTTGCCTGGTCAAGGAACATATGGGAGTTGATGCTTCCTGCTCCTCCCACCCTTCTCTCTCTCTCTCTCTCTCTCTCTCTCTCTCTCCCCTCTCTAAAATGAATAAATAAAATCTTTTAAAAAAGAGAGAGAGAACCAGAGAATAGCGCTTAAGCATTAAGCCCTAGAGATAACATCTAGGCCTCAGTTGTGTTTCAGCTCTAGGCCCAGAAAAGCAGCCAAACCAGACAAGCATGCCATGGCTGACCTCAGGACCATCTTTTAACATAACAATAACAACAATACTGGTAATAACACACCCTTTCAAAACCTGCCATATGTCAGATATTTGTGCAAAAGGTTTTACAGTAATCCATGGTATTATACTGTAAAATACTTCACAATGCCCATTTTGATACTTGGAGAAACTAAGATCTAGAGAGGGTAAGGGACTCGCCAAGAGCCACACAACCAGGGAAGAGGGGAGTCAGGAGTTTGACCCACATATTTATGGTTCCTGGGCTCTTGTTCTACCACACACAGCTCCTCTTAAAGTGAGGCGGCATGGCATGGTTATTGGGAACATGATTCTGGACGCTGATTCATCACTGTGAATCCTGGCTCTGTGACCTTGGACAAGCAGCTTTCTCATCCAAAAAATACAAATATTAACAGTATCTAGGTTGCAGGGCTATTAAGAATCAAGACATGTATTCACATAAATCATTTCCATCAGGAAGTATATATAGACTCTGAACAAATTCATTTAAGGAATTTGCAATCAAAACATGCAGTTTTCATTGATGTATACAAGAAAGTAGGCAATACACAAATTTTCAATGATAACAAACTTGTAGTGCTTACTATGTGCCAAGTCTTGTTGTAAGCACTTTGTACATATTAATGCACTTAATCTTCATAACATAAAGTCCCAAGAAGTCTAGCAAGCTTACAGGACTTCCTGCTGACAATTTCACAGGGTTTGATAACATCACTTCCTTTACCTGCACTCTTCGTAGGTGAGCCACACGCTCCTCTATGGAAGTCTGCAAGGTCAGAGGGACTTTCAGAATCTCTTCATAATTGTCCATCAGAAATGTCACCAACCTAGCAGCTAATAACTCATCCAGGTCTACTTCATCCTTGGAACACAAGATGCAACGGGAAAATGTCTGAATCATCTAAAAATAAAAAATTTTAAAAGGCAGAGGTTTTAAATTAATACAGATGAAATTTCTTTTTCCTACTCTAACTTAAGTGCAATCTAATTTATAATAAGCAAACGTGACTAGTCAGAAATGGCCCACAGCACAGGGCACACATCCTCACTGGACACTGGCCACACCTGGTCATCTCAGGTAGGCTGATTTTCTCATTAATCAGCATGAACAGAATGTGCATCCCATTTCACAGACACTAGCAGCAATGTTTGAATAGCTTTTAACCCCCTTTCACAGGTGGTTTTAAATACATATATTTAAACAAATTCTGAAAATTATCATTACCACCATGACTTGTAGCACTTCTAAGTTCAGTGTACTTTATATCCATTCAGTCTGATGATACCCTAATTTCATGATTTTTAAAAAATCTACTACCACAGTCTGTGTGCTTTAGGCACTATACACTTTCTTGGTTGATATTTCTTCTAGGACTCTGAATGTACATTTGACTGTCACCATTGAAGAAAATCATGACACTTTACAGGAAGTGCATTAAGTGATAAGATTCTTCATGGTAAGCAGAAATATAAAAAATATTATAGCAGCTGTTTCCACAGAATTCATATTAAGTTCACAATTCTTAATGCTATCCTTTGGATGGACTCCCCCCAACTAATTTTATTGCCAACAATCTTATTTCAAAACCTATAAGCATGTAGTTCTGTTTAATAAGACATCACTTTATCAACACAGCAGATGATACTTTATCTTCGCTCACATTTATGTGTATAGAGTTTCTTTATCAGGAGACAACAGACTCCAGAGAAGCCATGTTACACATGAATTCTTCTGGAGAACAGGTGCAAACTTTCCTTCAGCCCTCCTACCCCCCAAAGTCATGAATCACCCCTCTGGGCACTGAGTACTCCTCTGATCTCACTCTACACTTCTAAAACTGGGCCAGAGGACACTCAGGGTGCAGGGGTCACCAGAGTATGGAGAGAACAAACACATACCAATAGAACATCAGTTTTACTCCAAGACTTTTTCTGAGAGAAATTGAGAATTTAGCTAATAAGGAATTCTAAACATAAACCCTATTTTAAAACACATACTGATATTACAAAGTAGAATTCAAAATTACTTAATTTTTAAGCAAAACTGAGAATATTTTAAGAAAACCCTCATTCATGGATCCTTAGATCATACCACAATACAAGTTCTTTTTCTGCTTCCGAGTTGTCTGGTCCAACTCTGTATTTTACTTCTTACTACTGGTTACAGTAACAAAGGCTTTGCAACACTTTCTGACCTGGAGGAGAGAGCGTTATTTTCTTGAGAGATTACTTATCCTTTCTGTCCACCCCTCCCTCTCTCCATGTTGACAATAGGCAGGATAGAGCAGACACTGAGACCGAAAGCTCAGCGCCAGTCTGGGTGGATTCCAAGCCATGCCTCATGTGCCTTCCTCTGGCTGCCCAGCTAGCAAACTTTACTCAGGTGAATTATATTCCCAAAACTCAAGTCATGTTAGATGTTAGAAATCAACCTACCAGTGTTCGGGTGCCAAAGCCATCACAGAGTGGCGGCATCTCCTTATTTAAGCAAATCCTTGTCATCATCCTCATCAACAGCTGTAACTTTCTCCTATTTTCAGGTGGCAGAAGAAGGCAGCAAATCTGAAATGCTTCAATGGCCACTTTCTCTATCTGTAACAAACCTAATTTAAAAAGAATGATTTTAATCTTTAAAAACCTATAGCCTACCTGACTCTATTATATTTACATTCTTACAAAATACATATTACTAAAATTATACAGCATATGTTTACATATTCAACTACACTGGGCCAACTGATTATAAATTTACTGTCACTCACAATTCAGCACAGAAAATGCGAACTGTCAACTAATGTTGACAAATATATAGAACAAATATAGTAATTTCCCTCTCCACACCTTTGACAGATATAACTGAATTTTCATAGTATTCTTTACCACTGAACCAAAAGCAGTCAGATTGAGCCTAACCCCTAACACTAACACTGTTAGTAGGTCCAAGATAACCTGAGAACAACATAAATATGCCACTGTTGCCCTGAATTCTGCCCCTTGTATTGTTTCTTCATGATGAGCAGATCACCATATTACATGATTTTCACAGACTAAATAATGGAATTAATGTTCCATAGTCAGTTGCTCCAAATGGCTCTGCTTCTTTCTAAGTAACACCTGTCCAATAAATACCCTTTCTCACACTTTTATTTTTTATTTTTTTTTAGTTAAGGGAGCTGATTCAACTGTGGTGAATGCCATCCCTCCTCACCAACTATGATTTTGCTAAAAATTGGGGTACTCTAATATTGTGCACTCTCATCCCTACTTGTCCCTGGACACAGCCAGTCCAAGTTCACTAAAGAGACGAAACTGCTTCCACCAATTTACTGGTCCAGATATAGCCGTTCCCAATTTCTAGTCTCTAACTTGAAGACAAAACCATCTTTTACATTCCATAAATATTTCTGACCTTTCTGACCGTGTATAATATGCCAGGAACTATGCTAGGTTCTGGAATTACAAAACTATGACAAGTTCCTTCCTTTGAAGAGCACACACACTGTGAGAAGAGAGCCATGAAAAGTAAATGACAAAATGTAAAAGTAAGAGGTGCTGCAAGAGACATCTGCAAGGGGTATATTAGAGGAACTATAAATCACTCACTATGAATGCAGCAGAAGCAAAGTTAAAAATATCAGCGGGGATGAGATCTTAGAAAGCCTTGAAAACCAGATTAAGGAGCTTGAGTTTGATGCCAAAGGCAATGGATGAGCATGGGAGAAAAAGGGGACAGGAGGAAGAAACTTTATATACTACGTTTAGATCCTAAATTTCACCAGAAATATTGCTGCTTATTATCATTACCATCTATACAGACCTGCTTTCAATTCTACATAATCAAATCCATGAAAAGAAAAAAGGCTTATGATATTTTAATTCATTCTTTCATTTATCTAACAAATGTTAAGACCTACCTATATTCCAGGAATTGTTTTAGAAAGGATACAATGGGGAATAAATAAAATCCTGTCTGATCTCATGGAGCTCCCTTCCCAGCAGATAATAAGCAAAGAGATATAGAAACATGATGTGAGGTAGAAAAATGCTGTGCAGAAAAATAAAAGAGGATAGAAGCTGGGGTGTGATGGGAAAACATTTCCAGTGTTTCAGGAAAGGTCTCATTCTAAGGAAGTGACACTCGAGCAGTCATCTAAAGGAAACAGTAAGCCAGGGAAATATCAAAGAGAAAAATTTTCAAGGCGGAGAAAATATCAATTATAAAGATTTTGATGTGGGAGTATGTTTGAAGTGTTTATGGAACAGCAATGAGTCCAGTGTGAAGACAGAGTGGTGTGTAATGAATATTCAAGTCAAAAATGAGGATAGAGAGGAAGCCTAGAGGCACACAGAACCTTGTAGATTATCAACAACAACTTCAGGTTTTCTCATAAGTGACCTGAGAAGCCACTGGAGGATTCTGGGTAATATATCAACATATACATGAAACATAATAAGGTGAAATTGGACTCGCTTATAATAGGAAAACAACAGATATGTGGGCTAATGTGAGAGAAGGCTTCATGGAAAAAGTAGAATGCCTATGGAGAAATAAATCTAGAATTAAATTAGTTCTCATCAGTTCCAACTGCTACTTTATCTGAACCTTGCATCTTCCTTCCTCCTTGTTACCCACTTACAATCTATTCTCCATACAGCTGCCAGAGTAAAAAGTAATTCAGAAATGACAGATAAAGAAATCAGCAGAACAACACATTACACATTCATAGGTATTCTATGTCTATATATTTAAAAAGAAATATGAACACAGTGAGGAGAGAAATGGAAAATATTAACAGAACCAAATGGATCTTCTAGGGATGAAAAATACTAAGCCTCAAATATTTACTAGATGAGAACCACAACAGATTAAACATTGCAAAAATTTTTTTAAACTTAAATACACAGTAATATATAGCCAAAACAAAAGCAAAGAGTGAAAAAAAAGTGGGGGTGGCAGTAAACAGAGCTGCAGCAACTTGTGGAAAAAGGTCAAGTGATCTAATATATGTGTAATTAGAAAAGGGGAAGGAAAGAGGTGTAGAAAAAATATTTGAAGAAATAATGGCCCCAAAGTTTCCAAATTTGATGAAAGCTATACATGAAAAGATCAAAGAAATCCAATGAATCAAAGCACAATAAACACAAAGAAAACTACATAAAGGCACATTATAATTAAATTTCTAAAAATCAGTGTTAAAGAAAACCTTAACAGCAGTCAGAGGAAAAAAAGAAATTATGTACCAAGGAACAAAAATAAGGAATTACCATAGACTGTTCATTGGAAGATATATAAGCCAGAAAACAAGGGACTGACATCTTTAAAGTGCTGAAAGGACAAAAACTTGAACTTGTAATTCTACATCTATTGAAAATATCTTTCAGAAATAAGTCAAAACAAAAACTTTTCGGAGTCCCCTACCTCCCCTACCAAAAAAGAAAATTTATTTTCCAATAGACTTATACTATAAAAGATGTTAAGGATCCTTTTCAAGCAAAAGGAAAATGATACCAGATGAAAATCTGGATCTAAACAAAGGAATGAGGAATACCAGAAAAGATTAACATGTGGGTAGATAAAACTTGTTTTAATTTCTTACATTCTTTGAAGAAAAAAAGTCCGTTTAAAGAAAAACCAGTAACAATGCATAGCAGGGTTTGTAACATGTTGTTAAAAAACATAGGTAGGACTAAAATATATGAAACAATAACACAAAAGGTAAGAGGGGAAAAAATGAAACAATATCATAGCAAAGTAGTAACAGTATATGTGAAATACTATATTATTAAAAGGTGGGCAAAAATTTGAGACACAAAAAAGCATCAACCATATATGAAAATGATAAAACTATGGTACCTTCATCAAAATTAAACATTTTTGCTTTTTAAAAGACATTGTTAAGAAAACGAAAACCATAATCCGGGGGGAAATTTTACAATACATATAGTTAACAAAGGACTTACATGGAGAACATGCAAATAACTCTTACAACTTAATAATAAGAGAAATAACAGGCAATAAAAAATGAGTAGAAAATTTCAATAATATTTTACAAGAGAAGATATATGAATGGCCATTGAGCATACAGACATCCATCCAACATTACTAGTCATCAGAAAAATGCAAATTTAAACCAAATAGATATACCATTACACACTCAATGAAGTGGCTATACTTTAAAAGACTAATAATGTCAAGTGTTGAAAAAAATGCAGTGCTACTGGAACACTCAAGTATCATTGATACAATGTAAAGCAACACACCTTTTTTGGAAAATAGCTTGTCACTCTCATATAAAAGTAAACATGCATTTATGATATGATCCAACAATTACACTTCTGGCTATTTTCCTAAAAGAAGACATATATTCACATAAAATCTTATACATGGATGTTCATAACAGCTTTATTCATAATAGCCCATGACTGAAAACAATTGTACATGTCCCTTAATAGGTGAATGAACAAATAAATTGTGGACTATCCATGCATCAAAATATTCAATGTAACAAACATGTAATAACCTTTACAAGGTTCAAAAAGACTAACTGAGCAAAAGAAGCCAGATACAAAATACATACTGTATAATTATAATTACACTTGTATGAAACACTAAAAAAACAACCACCACCTAATCCTTCCAGATAGAAAGCATTGCTAGTTGTCTGGTGCAGTGATGGGGTGGGGACTGACTAAAAGAGCATGAGAGTCTTTAACAATAATGGACTGATCTATATATTCATTGAAACTGACCAGTATAATTTGACCAACTCAACAAACTGTACTTAAAATGGCAGTTTAATTTTATGCTAATTATACCTCAAATAAAGTTAATTTAAAATAAATTAGTTAAGGGTATATATGGAATACAAATCAGCCATAAGAAAAGATGAAATACTGCAATTTGTGATAACATGGATAGATCTTAAGAATAGTATGCTAGGCTCTGGCCGGTTGGTTCAGTGGTAGAGCGTTGGCCTGGCGTGCAGGAGTCCCGGGTTCGATTCCCGGCCAGGGCACACAGGAGAAGCGCCCATCTGCTTCTCCACTCCTCCCCCTCTCCTTCCTCTCTGTCTCTCTCTTCCCCTCCCACAGCTGTGGCTCCATTGGAGCAAAGATGGCCTGGGCGCTGAGGATGGCTCTGTGGCCTCTGCCTCAGGCGCTAGAATGGCTCTGGATGCAACAGAGCAATGCCCTAGAGGGGCAGAGCATCGCCCCCTGGTGGGCATGCCAGGTGGATCCCGGTCGGGCGCATGCGGGAGTCTGTCTGACTGCCTCCCCGTTTCCAGCTTCGAAAAAATGAAAGAAAAAAAAAAAAACCCCAGAAAAAAAGAAGAATAGTATGCTAAGTGAAATAAGTCAATCAGAAAAACCTAAAACCATAAGATTTCATTCATATGTGGGATATAAAACTGAAACTCATAGACACAGACAACAGTATGGTAGTTACCAGAGAAAAGGAGGTGGGGGAGGTAAAAGAGGCTAAATATATGGTGACAGAAGATAATTTGACTTTGGATGGTGGAAACACAATGCAATATACAGATCATGTAACATAGAAATGTACACTTGAAACCTATATGATCCTATTAACAAATGGCACCCACTAAATTTAAAAAATCAATACAACCTGACCAGGTGGTGGCACAGTGGATAGAGTATCAAACTGGGAAGCAGAGGACCCAGGTTCAAAACTTCAAGGTCACCCTCTTGAACGTGGGCTCTCCTGTCTTGAGAGCAAGGTCACTGGCTTTAGCATGAAGTTGTTGGCTTGAGCATGGTATCATAGACATGAACCCATGGTCTCTGGCTTGAGCCCAAAGGTCGCTGGCTTGAAGCCCAAGGTCTCTGGCTTGAGCAAGGAGTCACTTGCTCTGCTGTAGCCCCCTGGTCAAGGCACATATGAAAAAGCAGTCAGTGAACAACTAAGGAGCTGCATCGAACTGATGCTTCTCATCTCTCTCCCTTCCTGTCTGGCCCTACCTGTCCCTTTCTCTGTCTCTATCTCTCTCTGTCTATTGAATACATATATTTGGGGTGTATTACCCTAGAGATTTAATATGTATTCTAACACATATTAAAAACATTAATAAAAAAGAATTTAGAGACCTAAACATGAAACAAAACCTTAAAAATCTTAGAAATACAGAATCTCTTTGTGATAGAAAGATATAGAAAGATTTCATGAGACACACAAATTAATTTTATAGGGGTGACATTGATCAACTAGAGCAGTGGTCTCCAACCTTTTTTGGGCCACGGACCAGTTTAATGTCAGAAAATATTTTCACGGACCAGCCTTTATGGTGAGACAGATAAATGTATCACGTGACCGAGACAAGAGTCAAGAGTGAGTCTTAGACGGATGTAACAGAGGGAATCTGGTCATTTTTTAAAAATAAAACATCGTTCAGACTTAAATATAAATAAAACGGAAATAATGTAAGTTATTTATTCTTTCACTGTGGACCGGTACCAATGGCCCACAGACCGGTACCGGTCCGCAGCCCGGGGGGTTGAGGACTACTGAACTAAAGTACATAGATTCAGAGAAATCATTTCCAGATCATTTTGGCATTTGATTATGTTGTACACCTATCATCTAAGTCAAATTGTCCTCCTTCACCTTTTATTTGGTTTTCTTTATGCCCCTACCCTCCCGTCCTTTCCCTTCTCCTTGGTAACCACTGCACTCTTATTCATGTCCATCAGTCTCAATTTTGTGTCCCACCTTTGTATGGAATCATACTTATTAGTTTTTTCTGATTTACTTATTTCACTCAGTATAATGTTATCAAGGTCCATCCATGTTGTTGTAAATGATCCTTGTCATCATTTCTTATGGCTGAGTAGTATTCCATAGTACATATGTATGTAACAAGTCTTCTTTATCCAATCTTTTATTGAAGGACTTTTAGGTTGTTTCAGTGTCTTGGGCACTGTGAACAATGCTGTGATGAACATGAGGTGCATGTGTCTTTACGTACAAATGTTTTTGAATTTTGGGGGTATATACCCCATAGAGGGATTGCTGGGCCATATGGTAGTTCTACACTTAATTTTTTGAGGAACCACTATACTTTCTTCCATAATGGTTGTATTACTTTACATTCCCACCAACAGTGAATGAGGGTTCCTTTTTCTCCACAGCCTCTCCAACACTTGTTATTACCTGTCTTGTTGATAATAGCTAATCTAACAGGTATGAGGTGGTATCTCATTATAGTTTTGATTTGCATTTCTCTAATAGCTAGTGAAGATGAGCATCTTTTCATATATCTATTGGCCATTTGTATTTCTTCCTGGAAGAAGTCTCTGTTCAAGTCCTCTTCCTATTTTTTTTATTGGATTGTTTGCTTGTTTATTAAGTTTTGTGAGTTCCTTGCATATTTTGGAATTAGGCCCTTATCAGAGCTGTTGTTTGAAAATATCATCTCCCATTTAGCTGGCTGTCTGTTTTGTTGTCAGTTTCTTTTGCTATGCAAAAGCTTCTTAGTCTGATGTAGGCACATTCATTTATCTTTGCCTTACCATTGAAGTCAAATTTATAAAATGTTCTTTATGGCCAAGGTCCATGAGTTTAGTACCTATGTTTTCTTCTATGTAATTTAGTGTTTCAGATCTTATATTTAGGTCTTTGATCCATTTTGAATTAACTTTGGTACAAGGAGACAAACTGTAGCCGAGTTTCATTCTTTTGCATGTGGCTCTCCATTTTTCCCAGCACCATTTGTTGAAGAGGCTTTCTGTTCTCCATTGTGTGTTTTTGGATCCTTTATCAAAGATGATTTCACCATATATATGTGGTTTTATTTCTGGGCTATATTGTCTTCCATTAGTCTGTCTATTTTTCTGCCAATACCCTGATGTTTTGATTATCATGGTACTGTAGTATAATTTGAAGTCAGGTATTGTAATACCTCCAGCTTCGTTTTTTTCCTTAGGATTACTTTGGCTGTTTGGGGGGTTTTTTGCTTGCTTTTAGTATATTTCCGAAGTTAGAAGCAGGGAGGCAGTCAGACAAACTCCCGCATGCACTCGATCGGGATTTACCCAGCATGCACACCAGGGGGTGATGCTCTGCCCATCTAGGGTGTTGCTCTGTTGCAGCTGGAGCCATTCTAACTCCTGAGGCGGAGGAGATGGAGCCATCCTCAGTGCCCGGGCCAACTTTGTTCCAATGGAGCCTTGGCTGTGGGAGTGGAAAACAGAGAGAAAGGAAGGAGAGGGAGAAGGATAGAGAAGCAGATGGGCACTTCTCCTGTGTACCCTGACAGGGAATTGAACCCAGGACTTCCATAGGCCAGGCCAAAGCTTTACCGCTGAGCCAACCAGCCAGGGCCTATTCTGGGTATTTTATAGTTCCATATAAACCTGATGATTTTTTGTTCCATTCCTTTAAAAAATGACATTGGAATTTGATGGGAATTGCATTAAATTTGTATATTGCTTTGGGTAATATGGTGATTTTAACTATATTTATTCTTCTTATCCAAGAACAAGGAACATTTTTCCATTTCATTGTGTCTTTTTCAATTTCCTTTAACAATGCTTTGTAGTTTTCATTATACAGGTCCTTTACACTCTTTCTTATGTTTATTCCTAGGTTGGTTATTTTGGGGTTTTGGGGGGGGTTTTGGGGGGTTTTTTTTGTATTTTTCTGAAGCTGGAAACGGGGAGAGACAGTCAGACAGACTCCTGCATGCGCCCGACCGGGATCCACCCGGCACGCCCACCAGGGATGACGCTCTGCCCACCAGGGGGCGATGCTCTGCCCCTCCGGGGCATCGCTCTGCCCCGACCAAAGCCACTCTAGCGCCTGGGGCAGAGGCCAAGGAGCCATCCCCAGCGCCCGGGCCATCTTTGCTCCAATGGAGCCTTGGCTGCAGGAGGGGAAGAGAGAGACAGAGAGGAAGGAGGGGGGGGGTGGAGAAGCAAATGGGCGCTTCTCCTGTGTGCCCTGGCCGGGAATCGAACCCGAGTCCCCCGCACACCAGGCCGACGCTCTACCGTTGAGCCAACTGGCCAGGGCCTGTTTTATTTTTTGTAGCAACCATAAAAGGGATTATTTTTTTGAGTTTACTTTCTGAAGTTTCATTGTTGGCATATAAGAAAGCAATAGACTTCTGTATATTAATTTTGTGTTCTGAAATCTTACTGTATTGGTTTATTCTTTCTAATAGTCTTTCAGTGGAGTCTTTGTAGTTTTCTATTTACAGGATCATATCATCTGCCAAAAGTGAAACCCTTCCTTCTTCTTTCCTAATATGAATGCCTTTTATTTCGTTCTCTCATCTGACTGCTCTGGTTAGAACTTCCAGCACTACATTGAATAGGAGTGGAAAGAGTGGGCAACCTTGTCCTGTTCCTGATTTTAGAGAAAAAGTTTTCAGTTTTTGCCATTTAATCTGACGTTATCTGATGGTTTGTCATAAATGGCCTTTAAGATGTTGAGATATTTTCCTTTTATACCCATTTTGTTGAGTGTTTTAAACACAAAATAATGTTGCATTTTATCAAATGCCTTTTCTGAATCTATTCATAGAATCATGTGGTTTTTGTTCTTTGTTTTGTTGATATGGTGTATTACGTCAACTGTTTTATGTATGGTGAACCATCCTTGTGATTTAGGATTGAATCCCACTTGATCATGGTGAATTATTTTTTTAATGTGTTGTTGTATTCGATTTGCTAATATTTTGTTTAGAATTTTTACATCTGTATTCATTAGAGATGTTGGTCTGTAGTTTATGTGTGTGTATGTTGTCCTTGCCAGGTTTTGGTATGAGGGTTACATTGGCCTCATAAAATGTGTTTGAAGTATTGCCTCTTCTTCAATTTTTTGGAAGACTTTTAATAGAATAGGAACCAAATCTTCTTTTGAATGTTTGATAGAATTCAATAATATAGCCAAAAGGCCCTGGACTTATATTTTTGGAAGGTTTTTGATAGTTGTTTCTATTTCCTCCCTGCTTATGGGTCTGTTTAGGCTATCTACTTCTTCATGACTCAGTCTAGGAAGATTGCATTATACTAGAAATTTATCCATTTTTTCTAGATTGTTAAATTTGGTGGCATATAGTTTTTCATAGTATTCTATGATAATTCTTTGTATATCTATGATATCTGTGATAATTTCTCCTCTTTCATTTTGGATTTGTTTATATGAGTCCTCTTTTTTCCTTAGTGAGTGTTGCCAAGGGATTATCAATTTTGTTAATCTTTTCAAAGAACCAGCTCCTTGTTTTTTTAGTTTTTTCTATAGTTTTTCTGTTCTCTATTTCATTTATTTCTGCTCTGATTTTTATTATTGCCTTTCTTCTGCTAGTTTTGGGCTGCTTTTGTTCTTAATTTTCTAGTTCCTTAAGATGTGATGTTAAGTTGTTTACTTGGGCTCTCTCTTGTTTGTTCATAAAAATCTGTAGTTATATGAACTACCCTCTTATTACTACTTTTGCTGCATCCCAGAGATTGATATGTCATGTTATTTTCATGTGTATATATATTTTGATCTCTGCTTTTACTTCTTTGGCCCACTCATTTTTAGAAGTGTGTTGTTTAATTTCCACATTTTTGTGGGTTTGTTTACTTCTTTTTTTGGAGTTGAATTCTAGTTTCAAAGCTTTGTGGTCAGAGAACATATTATTTCAATCTTTCTGAATTTGTTAATGTTAGTTTTGTGGCCTAACATATGGTCAATTCTTGAGAATATTCCATGTACACTGGAGACAAATGTATACTTTGACATTTTGGGATGAAATATCCTGTAGATGTCTTTTATATCCAATTGTTCTAGTGCTTCATTTAAGGCCAATATTTCTTTATTGACTTTCTGTTTGGATGAACAATCTAGAGCCATCAGCAGTGTATTGGGCTCTCCAAGTATAACTGTATTTTTGTCAGTTTTTATTTTTAGATCAATTAGTAGATGTTTTATATACTTTGGTGCACCTTGGTTTGGTGCATATATATTAAGAAATGCTAAGTCTTCGTGATTCAGTGTCCGTTATCATTATGAAATGATCATCTTTGTCTCTGATTACCTTTGCTGTATTGTAGTCAGCATTGTTAGATATAAGTACGGCAAGATCTGCTTTTCTTTGGATATTATTTGCTTGGAGAATTGTTTTCCAACCTTTCACTTTGAATCTGTTTTTATCCTTGTAGCTTAGATGTGTTTCTTGAAGGCAGCATACAGTTGAATTTTCTTTTTTTGATCCACTCTGCTACTCTGTATCTTTTTATTGGTGAGTTCAATCCATTTACATTTAATGTAATTATTGACACTTGAGGATTTCCTATTGCCATTTTATATATTGTTTTTTGATAGCTCTGTTTCTTGTTTGGTTCTTCTCTTTTGTTTTTCTGTCATTTGTTTTTGTTTAGTTGTATTACATACTTCTTTCCTCTGTTTCTTCTTTTTCTAAGCCATGTGTTTCTGTAGTGTTTTTTTCAGGGGTGGTTACCATTAGGTAATTAAAAGTATATCATTTTTATTGTAGTACAGTATCTCATGAGTGCTTCTGCACTCCATCCTCCTTTGCTACTGCTAACCTGTCCTCTCCCCTTTTTTGCTTTTGTTGTCACAGATTATTCTTGTTTTTACTGTGATCTTGTTGGAGCTTTTACTTGTGATTTTGTTTTATTTTGTTCTTTGTAGCTGGTCAGATAACCCCCTTTAGTATGTCCTGAAGTGGGAGTTTCCTGGTGATAAATTCCCTTATCTATTCTGTATCTGTGAATGTTTTCATTTACCCTTCATATTTGAAGGATAGCTTTGATGGATATATTATTCTTGGCTGGAAGTTCCTTTCTTTTAGTACTTAAATATTGGAGTCCACTCTCTTCTGGCTTATAGAGTTTCTGCTGAGAAATCTGATGATAGCCTAATGGGCCTTCCTTTATATGTTGTATTCTTCTTTTCTCTGGCTGCCTTGAGGATTTTTTCTCTGTCATTGGTTTGTGATAATTTCATTATGACTTGCCTTGAAGTAGGTCTGTTTGGGTTAAGGTAACTCGGAGTTGTTTGCTTCTTGGATTCGAGGCTCTAATTCTTTCAACAGGCTTGGGAAGTTCTCATCGATTATTTATTTGAATATGTTCTCCATTCCTTTTTTTCTCTTTTCCTTCTGATATATCCAGTATTCTCATGTTGCTCTTTCTGATGGAGTCAAACAATTCCTGTAGAGCTTTCTCATTTTTTTTTAATGTGTGAGTTTCTCTCCTCTTCTCTCTATAGTATCTCTAGTTGCCTGTCTTTTATATCACTAATTTTCTGCTCTATCTGGCCTGTTCTATTAGCTAAGCTTGTTACCTCATTTTTCAGTTCATATATTGAGTTTTTCATATGTTTGGTTCCTTTTTATAGTTTCAATTTCCTTGGTGAAGTATTTTTTTTGTTCATTAAATTGTTTTTTGCGCTCTCTAAATTGACTTTCCAAGCTTTCTTGTATTTAACTGAGTATTTTTAGGACTTCAATTTTGAATTCTCTGTCATTTACCTCCAAGGTTTCGAAGTAATTGAAAATTTTTTCTAGAGATTTTTCATCATCTATCTGAATTACATCTCTGTCTTTTGTATACATGATATTTAATATCTTTTTCCTTAATGGCATTTGAGAGTGGTGTTGTTAATAACACTAATAAGAGATAATTTAAAAATAAAAATTAAAAAAATACAATGAGAAAATGAAAATTCTGTAATGATAAGTGAGACAAAAACTAGAGAACAAGGGGCAGAAACTTGGGGAAAATGACAAAAGAGAGAAAAAAATGAAGTAAAAAACAAGCAAATTGCAACAAAGAAAAATAGGAGTTGAAAATATAAGGTCTACCGGAAAGTTCTGTCCGTTTCTATCACTACAAGTTTCAATACGTAAGCACATGTTTATTTGGCGCATGTGTGCATCTCTATTTTTATCACTTAATGTATACATACTGACATAGCAAATTAACTAAAACAAAGTTGATTCACGTTAGTCTTATGTGTGAAGCCATAGTATACCCATGGCTGCTGATAAAGTTCATTTACGCCACTGTAATTTTTATGAATTTCAACAAGGAAGAAATGCTATAGAAGCATGTCTGTCGCATACACCATATTCCCTGGACTTAGCACCCTCTATCACTTGTTTTTGTCCTTACAAAATTTTTTGAAGGGCAAAAAATTCAAAAATGAAGAAGATATCAAACAAGCACTGGTTCAATTTTTTGCATCAAAAGATAAAACATTTTCAAAAATGGGATATACAAATTGCCCTCATGCTGGCAAGAAACCATTAATAATAATGGCAATTATATTATTTAATAAAGTTTATTGACGGTAAGAAAAATTTGTATTTTGTTTTATTCCAAAAACAGACAGAACTTTCTGGTAGACCTTATATAATAATTTGATGATAAATGATGATTGAATGAAAGAAAAAGAAAAAATTTAAAAAAAAAAAGAAAAGAGAAGAAATGGGAAGAGAGAAGAGAAAAAAAGAACAAAAAACAACAACAAAAAAGTAAAGGTTTCTGAAATGAAACCCTCACAAAAAACAAGAATGAAAAATGTAACAACTATGGATAATAAAGTTCAAAAGCAAAAGGAAAAACAAAGAAGGAAAGAAGATAAAATGACCAAAATAAAAAAAAAAGTTATAAAAATGTAATTTTTTTCCTGGTTTTGAGAGGTAACTTTTTCCTTTTTTTTCCATCAGGTGGCACAGTACTACAAATTTTGCCCCTTTGGGGCTCTTGGGCAGAGGCCTGCTGGTGTGTCACTGTGGCAATGATGTAGGCTGGGCCACAGTCCTGTTGGTAGGTGGGGCTTGTTATGGCTTTAAGGCTCTAACAATGGCAGTCTCAGTTTTCCAAGTGCCTCTCCCCATGTTCTTCCCACCTGAGCTAGCAACCTGGGGACATAGCTATGAGGTTCATCCCAGCCACTGTGTGAAGAGCAAGAGGTTCTAAGAGCAGCCAGGTCCTTCCTCCAGTACCGCTCAAAGCACAGTTCTGGGTAAGGCAGTGACAACAAGAGCCACTAGCAAGAGCAGGCAGGGCTGGGAGCCAATTGCAGATCAAGAGCCTTTCTATGGGCCCACGGAGAAGTCTAGGATGCCTCAGTGTGCCACAGGTCTAATCTCCACAGGCTTCTCCCTTGTACACTGTTTGGTAGCCTGTAGTAAGCCACATGTGTATCCAGCTCCCATGACTCCAGCAATGCACACAGAGGCCTGTACCTGCCCACTCAGGCGCCCAAGCACCTATGATCTCAGTCAGAGCCGGGAATGCACTCAGAAGCCTGCATCAGCCCAAGGAGGTGTCCAGCCCAGGCAGTCTCAAGCCAAGAGTTTTGGCCCACGCATGCGGGCGCCATTCTGGTGATCCTGGAGCCAGGAATGCCCAAAGATGCTGGCAACAGCCCACGCAGGTGCCTATCACTGATCATCTCGCGCTAAGCCTCCAGCCCGCACGTGGGTGTGCCCATGCCGGTGTGCTAGGTGGAGTCACTCGCATACCGCCGGTGACTGTAGAGCCGGGAATGCACAAAGATGCTGGCACCGGCTCATGCAGGCACCCTGCACTGGTAATTTTAGGTGGAGCTCACTGCCTGTGCGTGCACCCTGCATCCGCGATCTCAGGCAGAGCTGGTGTATTCTTTCTTCTGTTTGAGCTCCTACTCTAACTCAGCTCCTTCCCCTCTAAATCAGTCTCTCCACCTGGCTTGGCTCTAAACAAAAGTGCCCCTTCCTCAGATCAGTGAGGAAAGTGAAATACCCCGTTCTCTGTCTTATTTTCTTCAGAGTGGATTATATATTTAGCCACCTTTTCACCCAATCATACCTTTGTCTGGTGTGTGTATATTTCAGGTGCTCCTGAGATTTTTTTCTCTGTGTTTAGTTGTTTAATTTGTTGAAATTTCAAGGGGAGAGATCGGGAGTGTCCCTCACTGCACCATTTCTCTTATGTTACTTCCACACAAATTAATTTGACCAAGGTAAAACACAAAAGCTCTTTACCATGTGATTAAAATCATATACAAGCCAAAGACTAGGAAGTGATATCTGTCAGATTGAAGGTAAAAAGGATTAATCTTCAGAATTTATTTTTAGAATGACAAAAAACAACAACAACAACAAAAAAAAACAAACAAAAAACCCCAAAGGATAGAAAAAGTATTGAAGAAAACTCACATAACCAATAAATAAGATTCCTTTTCATACTCAACAGACTGGAAAAATTAAAAAGCCTGTTGAAACCAAAAATTGATAAGGAAATGGTCTAACAGAAATATAGTGCTAATGAGTATATAAATTGCTGGAACCTCTCTGGAAAGCAATTTGCTAGAACTAGTGAATAACAACCTAGAAATTTTGCTTCTACATATAAGAAAACACATGTGTACATCTTTGCAACATTGCTAAATGTACAGTTAAGTTAAAAGGGTGGGCACATGGATATGTGTTATACTAGTCTCTTCTGCCAATTAACACCATTCCCCCAAAACAGTATTTTTGGTAGAAATCTAAAAATTAAATTGTAGGGTTCCTTAAGTGCAATTTAAGAATGTTATTTTCTTTTTATGAACAATACCTCCAATGACAATGAGCACATCTAGTATTAAATCTTGGCTTTTAAATATCATTTTTTTAAATGAACCAAGAATTCTTGAAGAAATGGCTGGTTCCAGGGCTTGGAAAAAAAAGTACAAGATGAGCCGGTAGTGACAGCAAGTGCTCTAAGAATGGTGGGGATGCAGCAAAAGGATAAGTGAGCCAGTTTGAGAAGCCTCCTTCAGGGATTCCAATTACATGTATATTAGACTGCTTGGTAATGTCCCATATATCATTGAGGCTATTCAGTTTAGTCCTCACCTCAGCCTTCTTTTCTCCCTGTGCTTTGTTCAGGCTAACTTTTATTGCTATGTATTTAAATTCCTTGATCTTTTCTTCTGCATCGTCTAATCTGCTCCTAATCCTATCCAATTAAAATTTTTTTAATTTTTTTTTAAATTTTATTTATTCATTTTAGAGAGGAGAGAGAGAGGAGAGACAGAGAGGGAGAGAGGAGAGAGAGACAGAGAGAGAGAAGGGGGGAGGAACTGGAAGCATCAACTCCCATATGTGCCTTGACCAGGCAAGCCCAGGGCTTCGAACCGGCAACCTCAGCATTCCCAGGTCGATGCTTTATCCACTGCGCCACCACAGGTCAGGCTAAGACTATTTTTTTAAGTGTACAATTCAGTGGGGGGTTTTTTAGTATACTCACGAAACTTTGCATCTCACTATTTAATTCCAGAACATTTTTCTCACTCCAAAGAGAAATCTCCTTCCTATTAGCAGTTACTCCCCATAATCTCCTCCTTCAGCTCTTGGAAACCACTAATCTCTATCTCTGTACATCTGCCTGTTCTGAACATTTAATATAATGAAATCATACAATATGTAATCTTTTGAGTCTGGCTTCATTCACTTAGAAAAATGTCTTCAAGATTCATCCCCATTGTAGCATGTAACAGTACTTGACTCTTTTTTATGGCTGAATAATGTTCTATTATGTGGATATATCCCATTTTATTCATTCATCATTTGATGGACATTTCAGTTATTTCTACTTTTTGGCTATTCTGTAATATTGCTATGAACATTATGAACATTCATGTACAAGTTATGTACATGAATTATCTTGGGTATATATCTAAAAATGGAATTGCCAAATTACATGGTAACTCTATGTTCAACTACGTAAGAAACTGTCAAGTGCTTACAAAATGGCTATGTCATTTTACATTCCCATCAGCAACATTCTCCACATCCTCACTAATACTTGTTATCCATCGTTTTTATTATACTCATCCTAGTGGGTGTTAAGTGGTATCTTAATGTGATTTTGATTAGCCCAGCTTTGAGGTATATTACCCTAGAAAAGTACAGCTTAGTATTTGTTCAGCAACAGATTCAAGGGGATGCATATTTTTAAACTTCTTTCTCTTTATAAACAGCTTTGTATTAGTTTGCTAGGGCTGCCATAACAAAATGTCATAGAGTATGTAGCATAAACAACAGAAAGTTATACTCTCACAGTTCGGAAGGCTAGAAGATCAATGGGTCAGTAGGACTGATTTCTCCTGAGACCTCTCTCCTTGGCTAGCAGATGGCTGCCTTCTTGCTCTGATCTCACTTGGCCATCCCTTAGGCTGTGTCCTAATCTTTTCTTATAAAGATCCCCATCACACTGGATTAGGGTTACCCATATACTGCATTTTACCTTAATTATCTCTTTAAAGGTTCTAATAGAAATAGAGTGTCATTCTTAAGTAATGGAGGTTAGGACTTAAAAATTTTGAAAGGGACAAAATGCAGCCTATAACACTCTCTGGTATTCTGAACTACAAGTTCCAGTCTCTTCATCCAATTTCTATCCAACTGACCAAGACTGACATGCTCTGCTTGGGCTCCACCTCCCTGATCACAATCTGAAAAGTTCTTCCATGCAGAACCAAGGCAATCACATGGCTCACCTCTTTTTTTTTCACTTCTGCCATGGACAACAGTCCTACACTGTGGTCCAAAGTCTGAAGGCAGTTGCTTCATATTGTCTAATTTTTTAGTTGTGTGTGGGTTTTTTTTTGTATTTTTCTGAAGCTAGAAACGGGGAGAGACAGTCAGACACTCCCGCATGTGCCAGACCGGGATCCACCCGGCACGCCCACCAGGAGGCGATACTCTGTCCCTCCGGGGCGTCGCTCTGTCGAGACCAGAGCCACTCCAGCGCCTGGGGCAGAGGCCAAGGAGCCATCCCCAGCGCCCGGGCCATCTTTGCTCCAATGGAGCCTCGACTGCGGGAGGGGAAGAGAGAGACAGAGAGGAAGAAGAGGGGGAGGGGTGGAGAAGCAGATGGGCGCTTCTCCTGTGTGCCCTGGCCGGGAATCGAACCCGGGACTTCCGCACGCCAGGCTGACGCTCTACCACTGAGCCAACCGGCCAGGGCCGCTAGTTGTGTTTTGATAGAAGGATCAAGATGGTCCCAGTTTCTCCATCATAGTCAAAAGCAGAAAATTTCCCCAATTAACTTTTAAAAAATAAAAACTTATTTATTTAGCCTTGGGTTTTCAGTTGGTAGAATATTGATCTTCAAAAAACTAATAACTAAAACATATATACACACATTTGTTTAATCTTCATGATAATTCCAAGTCGCACAGCTTATAAGTAAAGAAACTAGAGTTTAAGTCAGGTCTAGAGTTTGCATTCTTAATGCCTAAACTACCTATAAGGCTACTGACAAGAAAAAAAATTCCTCATTTTCATTCCACAATGGTACAGCACTATTTGTTGTATTACAAATTAGATTTTAAAATATCATATGAATTCAACTAAATAATTTCCTATAATACCTCTAATTTATAAAATTTCTCCAAAGTTACCAAAGAAATTGTTTTAAAAGTCATGTCATATACTCAATAGTAGAAAAGCAGAGATACTAGGAGCATGGTATGACAGTATAGCACCAAATGACTTTGAAAAAACTATTCAACTGCTTTTTCAAATCTACTGAAATTTTCCTCATCTGCAATCAGAAATATAATAGTAAGTAGCACCAATCTCACAGGGGTATGGTGAAGATTATTAAAATAATACTTATATAATAAAATGAGTCCAAAATTTTGAGCAATGCCTTTATATTCATAATGTTCAAGAGAATACATGTTTATTAAATTTAAACACAGAAACATACAGGAAGGTTTTACACATTTCAAATTTAGCGCTGCCAAGCATATAGCTTTCTGTTTCCTGCTCTGGTGTCCTGAATATTACAGGTGCTAAATTAATGTCCTGTGAGTGACTGAAAGACTTAGGAGATCAGTAATACCACCATTCTGGTTGCTTTTGAATCAAATGAGATTCTAAAAATCTTGCTCCTCCACCTTCGAAGACTGAGTGATGTTACTGAATGCCTCTAGGCCCTGGTTACTGTGTATTAAGCGATTTTATCTGTTTACATTTAATCAGTTTGACTATGTATAAAGAAGGAAATATTGCCTCATTTGACAGACAAGAAATCAAAGCTCATAGTTAAGACTTTGACTTAGAAATTCAGCTGAGATTCAAATCTGTGTGTTAATCCTTCTTATACACAGCTGCATTCTTGACTTATTATTCTGCCAAGAAAAGGATAGCTTTCAGAAACAATGATTACCTCTCTCAATAAACTCTACCTGGTTGTTATCTGGTGCTAAAATTGAAAGGCTAAAACTTAATACCATACTCTAAATATATAGGCATACTTTTCTGAGCTACTACTATATGTGTTCTAGATAAAAATCATTTTAATTTGGGATTGTGTTTTAAAAGTTCACCTATCAGCCACCTATCATCATTATATTAGGTCAGAAGTAATATTTTGGCAAAATTTCCAGGCACCAGAAAAAAAAACCTTAAGGCTTTAGTAGTCACTAAGTAAATCTATATTTTAAAAAGAGTAAACCTAGCCCTGGCCGGTTTGCTCACTGGTAAAGCGTTGGACCAGCGTGTAGAAGTCCAGGGTTTGATTCCCGGCCAGAGCACACAAGAGAAGCGCCCATCTGCTTCTCCACCCATCCCCCTCTCCTTTCTCTCTATCTCCCTCTTCCCCTCCCACAGCCAAGGCTCCATTGGAGCAAAGTTGCCTGGGGCAATGACGTTGGCTCCATGGCCTTTGCCTCAATCCTAGAATGGCTCGGGTTGCAACGGAGTAACACCCCAGATGGGCAGAACAGCGCCCCCTGGTGGGCATGCCGGGTGGATCCTGGTCGGGCATATAAGGGAGTCTGCTCCCCACTTCTCACTTCAGATAAATGAATGAATGAATGAATAAATAAATAAATAAATAAATAAATAAATAAATAAATAAATAAATAAATAGAGTGAACCTAGAGTATAAAGCAGATATGAATTAATAGCATTTCTCAACCACGTTAAGGCTATAATTTTAAATCACAAAAACATTAATTTACAAAATTTACAGTAAAATACTTGATAAAATCTTTTTTTTTTTTAAATCAAAGCCTTTAATCCAATATACAAACAAGAAAGTCTCTGATACAAAGTCACTTATCTGAGGCATAATGGGATTCCTCATGAGAGTGCACCACCCCACATCAAAAAGGGTGGGAAAGGCTTACTCCCAAAACCAAGCTCCAGGATACAAGGATCCTGCCTGCCCACAGCCCACCCCCAACACACATTAATATAATCACCCCATCCCAAGCAAGAAGGGCAACCAATACCATCACCTGGGCGACGGGCTTCCATGTGGGCAGCACCGTCTTTAACAAAGTGAGCATAATATATTTTATCTGCCCAACATAGTGGTATAGTGTAAGGCTGGTAGCAACGGCCACCATCACAGCTGCCTGGCCCGTGCAGGTTCACATTTGATTTAGACGGTAATGAAACAACAGAGCCAAGAACTGGTGGGCCATTACCTTTAATCCTAGCTCACACCCGGTGGGCGAGAAATACATACAGTGGGAAAACACTTCCCTTTCCATTTAGGGCTCCCAAAGCCACTGACTTATCTGAGTTTTCCTAGAACCAAAGGTTTCTACCTCACCAGCCTTATTCACCTCTGTTCCCCATCTCCTTCTCTCTGCACAAACTGCAAAAACTAGTTTCTCCTTCAGCACTCCGCCATCTTGGCTGCTTCTCCTCTGCAATGCTAATTTCAGGAACCAAGAGAGGGAGAGAGAGAGAGAGAGAGGGAGAGGGAGGGAGAGAGCTGATAAAATCTTTTTAACGTTTTGAATGTTTCAAGAGGCAATAGGTTAAAAAGTTACAATTCTAGAATTCCATTAGTATTAGAAATACAGATGCTAAAGACAGGAAATGAAACTGAGTCATAAGAACAGTTACCTGTGCCCCAGTTATTCACATCATTACACATATCACATAATAGAAGAACAGACTGAAAATAAAACAGAAGCCATGTCCACAGGAAGTAATGATGAGCAGTACTTCCATCTACTAACCCCAATCAAGCAAACTGTTCTACTATACATAAGAGTACATGAATCTCACAAACTATTACAGAACTCGAGTAGATCTTCTGGTATAGCAGAAAAGAATTTGAAACATTTGATAGAGGTTTTAGAGCTTATTTTTCTTTCTTTAAAAATTAGAACACTGAGGAAACTGAGAGAAATGGCGCCATGAGGAGCGATATCAATAAATCTCCCCAAAATTTCAACAAGTTCTTCAACCAGAGACAGAAAAATCTATCCTTGGAGCATCTAGAAGTCCCAACACTGAACACGAAGGTATGATTGAGCAAAAATTTGACTACATATATAATCAACCCAGGAGGAAATAAGATGAAGAAAGGAACACTCCACCTTCCTCACTAATCTGAGCAAGGGCTGCTTTCGCTTGGAACTGAGATAGAGGGCTAAGAGTGTGGAGGGAGCTGGGCAGCGGCACAGACATCCGAGCCAGGCTGAGGCACAGACGTCTAAGCCGAGGAAAGACTGTCCCTGCGGCGACCCAGCCCAACACAAGCTAATGCCCATGCCAGACCCTGACAAAGACGGGCGAGTGGCGGCTGCCATTAGCCTCGATATCCTGGTTGGCGAGCACGGATAGTGTGCGAGAGGTTCCTCCCAGTGCCCCGGGAGTGGGTGCCGTATTCCCAGACAGAGGGGCAGAGACAGAGGCCTTTGCATGGGCTGTGACCAGAGTATCAATGTGGTCCCTGCACCCTGAACAGCGGTGCACGAAGAGTGTGCAAAAGTGAACTTCCCTACGCCCGAACTTCTCTGGGAAGGCCAGGTGCCTCACCCCAGGCAAGCGGCAGCCACTATTAGCCTCGATATCCTGGTCGGCGAACATGGATAGTGTGCGAGAGGTTCCTCCTAGCGCCCCAAGAGTGGGCACCCATGTTACCGGACAGAGGGGCAGAGTCAGAGGCCTTTGCGTGGGCTGTGACTAGAGTCTCAGTGTGGTCCCTGCACCCTGAATAGATGCGTGAAGAGAGTGCATGAAAGTGAACTTCTCTATGCCCGAACTTCTCTGGGTGGGTGGGGCGCCTCACCCAGCCATTCAAGCTAACAGCCCCTGGAAGGAAAAAAAAATAAAAATAAAAATAAATAAATAAATAAATATGAAAACGTTAGGAGGAGGGGCATGCAAGCAGCTTGCAGTCTGACTCAGGAGCAGATCTGCGGATCCAATCACTGAAATTAGCTTAACCCACAGTCTGCTCACGTCCCAACTGACCTATGTGGCTCTAACTGACAAGATCTGTCTCAGTTCAACGATCTAAGACAAGGGTGATATTTTTTAGTGCCTCTTGTTATGCACGTAGGGGTGGGGGCAACTTCTGATTGGCAGAGCTTTCATACTCAGGACTATACGTTAAAAAGAGGGATCTGGCAGCTTGTAAAACCTCCTGTTTTGCAAACAGCGACTGGGCATCTTCTTCCCAGCCAAAACAGGTTACAAAGTGCAAAAAGCCTGGGGAGAGTGGTCCCAGAGTGCTGAGGCATACTGGACATGCCAGGAGGTGCATAGAAAGGCACCTTGAGAGCAATTGGCTCCCAGCCCTGCCTGATTATGCTGGCGGCTCTGACTGACAGAGCCTTACCCAGAGCCCTGCATTGAGTGGGGATAGAGTGGAGATTTGTCAGCTCTTTGAGCCTCTTACTCTCCAGGCAGAGGCAGCAGCAACCCCATAGCTGGATCATCAGGATGCTAATTCAGGAAGGAGAGACTAGGAGAGAGGCTCCAGGAAAAAAGACTCTCTCATTATCGGAGTCTGCCAATGCTAACAAGCCTCGACTGCCAATGAGACTGAAGCCTAATATATGACATCGCCATAGAGACTGCAAATCTCTACCTAAGCATACCAGAGGGGCAGAGCCTGGGGTACAGAGTCAATGACAAGGAAGAAGGAGAGAAAACAAAAAGGAAGACGATAGCATCTCGAAATGAAGAAAAATCCACAGACTTAATAACCTTTTCCATTTTTTTTTGTTTGTTTGTTTCTTTCATCTTGTCTTGATTATTTTCTTCTTCTTCCACTTTCGTTGTTTTATTCTCCGCCCGTCTTGTTCTTTCCTCTTCTTGAACTATGCTACCCATGTGTTACATTTCCCATTTTTTTTCTCTCTCTGAGGGTTGCACTCAAAAACCCTTAGCTCTCTCTCTCTCTTTTTGTTCTTTTTTCTTTTTTATTCATTTTGGTTTTTTTCCTCTTTCTTTTTTTCTACCTCTATGTTAGTTTCTTCTTTTCTCCTTTACTTTTCCTCTCATTCAATCCTCAATCACGAACAAACTATTTTATTTGGGACTCAAATTTTTTCTTTGTGGCACTTTGGGTGCTTTTTACTTCGCTTTTTAACTCATTAGCATTCCTCCCAACCCTGGCTCTTCATTCATTCTATCTAGTTTTTGCTCCACTTAATACAATAGTAATCTTTTACTTTTTTTTCCCTTTTTCCTGTTTCCCTCTTATCCCTCTCATTATATCTCTTAGTCGACCATCACTTACAAGCAAATCATTTTATTCTTGACCCAAATTTTTTCCTTTTTTATATTTTGTGTGTCCCTACCTCCTTTTTTGCCCCTTTACCACCTCTCCCCAACTCAGGGCCTCTGTTATATATAGTTTTTGTTCCATTTAGCACAATATAATTCACAGTTCATCACAAATTTTTCTCAAGGAGGAGGGGAGAGGAGAGGGAAAAAAATGGAAAATATTTTCTTTTTTTTTTAACTTTTTATTCTTTATTAACTCTCATTACTACTCTCAACAAAACCACCCTCAGATGCCATTAGGGAAAAGGAAATCGAATATCATGGATACAAAAGACAGGGATGTAGCACAGATAGATGAGGAAAAATCTACGGAGAAAAAATTTAATATATTGGAAACCTTGGATCTAAATGACACAGAATTTAAAATAGAAATCCTAAAAATACTCAGAGATATACAAGAAAACACAGAAAGGCAATTTAGGGAGCTCAGAAAACTCAATGAACACAAAGAATATATTACCAAGGAAATTGAAACTATAAAAACAAATCAGCCTGACCAGGTGGTGGTGCAGTGGATAGAGCGTCGGACTGGGATGCAGAGGACCCAGGTTCGAGACCCCGAGTTCGCCAACTTGAGTGCGGGTTCACCTGGTTTGAGCAAAAGCTCACCAGCTTGGACCCAAGGTTGCTGGCTCCAGCAAGGGGTTACTCAGTCTGCTGAAGGCCCGCAGTCAAGGCACATATGAGAAAGCAATCAATGAACAACTAAGGTCTCACAATGAAAAACTGATGATTAATGCTTCTCATCTCTCTCCATTCCTGTCTGTCTGTCCCTGTCTATCCCTCTCTCTGACTCTCTCTATGTCCCTGTTAAAACAAAACAAAACAGAGATGAAAAACTCAATTCATGAACTAAAAAACAAGGTAACAAGCTTAGCTAATAGAACAGGCCAGATAGAAGGTAGGATTAGTGAAATAGAAGACAAGCAACTTGAGGCACAACAGAGAGAAGAGGAAAGAGACTCAAAAATTAAAAAAACAAAAACAAAAACGAGAAAGCCCTACAGGAATTGTCTGACTCCATCAAAAAGACTAACATAAGAATAAATGGGGGGAAGACAAGATGGCACTGGAGTAGGCAGACGTACCAACATCCACCTCCCAAAACCAAAGTGGATTATAAATTAATTTTAAGAACTATAATCTGGAAAAACCAACTTTGGACTAAACTAAGAGGACTTTTCAACCAAGGAACACTGAAGAAAGCACACCGAGACTGGTAGGAAAAGCAGAAATGCGGAGAGGGCTGCCCAGCTCCCCAGAGCGAATGGCAGCCGGGAGAGACTCACGTGGCGGGAAGTGAGTTTAGCAGAGAGGGGAGGGCCCTGAATCTCAGGAACAAAGCCCCAGCCTGCAGCCCCAGAGCCTAGAAGAGGCGTATGGACAGTATTTAGCTGTAAACAAGTCAGGATACTGTTTGTGAGAAAGAGTCTGATTTCTCAGGACCAGGATTCTTCTTAAAGGGACCGAGCAGAACACCTTTCTCACAACCACTCACCCGGAACTCCGGGGGACGGGGAGAGAGGAGAGGACAAGAGTAGCAGGAAGGGAGTGAATCTAGGAGGAACAGGGAGAAACATTTTGGCAGACAGCCACCCTAACCCCTGGGACAAGACACTCCCCAAATCTGAAGTGAATATTTCCCCCGGAAACAGCAATACCACCAAAGAAAAGCAGGACACCAGCCAAACAAGCTCTTCCACGGCATTCAGAGCAGAGTCGCTTAGAAAGAGGAAGCTTTCAGGTCTACAGAGAGAGTGTTAGGGTCTGAGATGCAGCGACCCCACCCACACGGCTGAGGGCTCCGGAGGGCGGGCAGAGGCGGGACGCAGAGGCGCGGTTCTGACGGCAATGGCAGAAGCCAGCTGGCTGCCACTGGGCTCAGCTGTAAGCTTAGTTTTGCCCGGCTGGGGAGGAGGAAACGTGCAAAAGTGGTCAAGCCCAGCTGCCAGCAGCCTTCAATCCAGCCTGTGGGAGAAGGGCGGGAACCACAGAAGGGGTGGAGACCAGCCCTTGAGCAAGGGCGCAGGAGCACAGCCTTGCCCCACCCATGGAACCGAGGCTTGTGGCCTGACTTGGGAGCTGGCTCCCACAAGGGGGTGGAGCCAAAATCCCACAACAGGCAGAGTCCCACTATTGAGCTTGGGCACGCAGTCCCACCTGGCCTGTGGAGCCAAGGGTAGCAGCTGTCCCACGAGTGGGCACCTCCTGCAAGGGTGGGGTGAAAGCCCGGAAACAGGCGGAAACCCACAGCTGAGCAGAGGTGCTGGCCACTACCCTCAGGGCCGAGTATAACGCCACCCACGGAGTCGGGGCAAAGGCCAAGGCCACCAAGGCTTGTACATTGAGCACATGATCACAGCCACTCCCATGAAGGAGAGGTGGTAACCATAGCAACAGCCCCAGTGGGCAGGCACTGGCAATGCCCAAACCCAAAAGGCCTAGGCAGCAACAGAAGAGGGGGTGGTGGGCCTGCAGACAGACCATAACTAGGGAACAGAGGACATAACCAGTGGAATCCAGTGTCCAAAACCTTCCTTTACATAGAGAAAATGCGAAGGCAGAGAAATGCAACACAAATGAACCAAGAGAAATCCCCAGAAAAGGACCTGAACGAATCAGATATAACCAAATTACCAGATGCAGAGTTTAAAATAACAATTCTTATGATGCTCAAAGATATTAGAATAGATGGTCATTAAAAACACCTAAATAAAGAGATAACAAATATAAAAAAGGACATTGAAATAATAAAAAAGAAGTCAGAAATGACAAATAATATCTGAAATAAAGAACACAATGGAAAAAATTAAAAGCAGGATGGATGAAGCAGAGAATCGAATCAGCGAGTTAGAGGACACGATAAATAAAGGCACAGAAGCAGAGCAGAAAAAAGAAAAGAGACTCAAAAAGTCTGAGGAAACTCTAAGAGAGCTCTGTGAAAACATGAAGAGAAATAACATCTGCATCATAGGGGTTCCTGAAGAAGAAGAGAAAGAACAAGGGATAGAGACTTTGTTCAAGCATATCATAGCTGAAAACTTCCCTCAATTAAGGCAGGAAAACATCTCACATGTTCAAGAAGCACAGACAACTCCATTAAAGAGAAACCCAAAGAAATCAAAACCAAGACACATCATAATTAAAATAACAAAGCTAAGTGATAAAGAGAAAATATTAAAAGCTGCTAGAGAAAAAAAGACTATCACCTACAAAGGAGCCCCCATAAGGATGACTTCTGACTTCTCAACAGAAACACTTGAGGCCAGAAGGGAATGGCAAGAAATATTCAAAGTAATGCAGAACAAGAGCCTACAACCAAGACTACTTTATCCAGCAAGGCTATCGTTCAAAATCGAAGGAGAAATAAAAAGCTTTTCAGACAAAAAAAAAAACTCAAGGAATTCACTACAAACAAACCAAGGCTGCAAGAAATGCTAAGGGACCTGTTGTAAACAGATCAAAGGAGAAAAAGAATATAGCAAAAGAGGAATACAGTTTTAAAGAATAAAATGGCAATAAACAATTACATGTCAATAATAACCTTAAACGTAAATGGATTAAATGATCCGTTCAAAAGACATAGGGTAGCTGCATGAATAAGAAAACAGGACCCATATATATGCTGTCTACAAGAGACACACCTTAAATCAAAAGATGCACATAGACTGATGATAAAAGGATGGAAAAAAATATTTCACGCAAATGGAAATTTTAAAAAAGCTGGGATAGCAATACTTATATCAGACAAAATGAACTTTAAAACAAAAACTATAGTTAGCTTGACCTGTGGTGCCGCAGTGGATAAAGCATCGACCTGGAAATGCTGAGGTCGCCGGTTCGAAACCCTGGGCTTGCCTGGTCAAGGCACATATGGGAGTTGATGCTTCCAGCTCCTCCCCCATCTCTCTCTCTCTCCTCTCTCTCTCTCTCTCCCTCTCTCTCTCTCCTCTGTACAATGAAGAAATAAAAAAATTAAAAATTTAAAATTTAAAATTTAAAACAAAACTATAGTTAGAGCTAAAGAAGGTCACTATATAATGATAAAGGAAGCAATCCAACAGAAAAATATAACCATTATAAATATCTACACACCTAATATAGAAGCACCTAAATATCTATATAAAGCAGACTTTGGTTGATTTAAAGGGCGAGATCAACAGAAGTACTATAACAGTAGGGGATTTCAATACCCCACTAACATCACTAGATAGATCCTCAAGAAAAAAAATTAACAAAGAAACAGTAGACTTAAAGGACATACTAGATCAACTTGATTTAATAGATATTTTCACAACCTTTCACCCTAAAAAAGCAGAATATACATTCTTTTCAAGTGCTCATGGTACATTCTCTAGAATAGACCACATGCTACAGCACAAAAGCGGTCTCAACAACTTTAAAAAGATTGAAATCATATCGAGCACTTTCTCTGATCACAATGGCATGAAACTAGAAATCAACCACAACAGAAAAACTGAAAAATACTCACTTGGAAACTAAATGGCATGTTATTAAATAACGAATGGGTAAACAATGAGATCAAAGAAGAAATTTAAAAATTCCTAGAAACAAAGGATAATGAGCATACATCAACTCAAAGTTTATGGGAGACAGCAAAAGCAGTCCTGAGAGGGAAGTTCATAGCATTACAGGCATACCTCAAGAAGCTAGAAAAAGCTCAAATAAACAACTTGACCCTGCATCTAAAAGAACTAGAAAAAGAACAGCAAGTAAAGCCCAGAGCTAGTAAAAAGAAGGAAATAATAAAGATCAGAACGGAAATAAATGACATAGAGGCTAAAGAAACAATACAGAGGATCAATGAAACGAGGAGCTGGTTCTTTGAAAAGGTAAACAAGATCGATGAACCTTCAACCAGAATCACCAAGAAAAAAAGAGAGAGGACTCAAATAAATAAAATTAAAAACGAGAGTGGAGAAATAACAACTGATACAACAGAAATACAAAATATTGTAAGAAAATACTATGAAGAACTGTACGCCAAAAAACTAGACAACCTAGATGAAATGGACAAATTCCTTGAAACATATAATCTTCCAAAAATTAATCTGGAAGAATCAGAAAACCTAAACAGACCAATTACAACAAATGAGATTGAAACAGTTATCAAAAAACTCCCAACAAAGAAAAGTCCTGGGCCTGATGGCTTCACAAGTGAATTCTACAAAATATTCAAAGAACTAACTCCTATCCTTCTCAAGCTATTTCAAAAAATTCAAGAGGAAGGAAGACTTTCAAGCTCCTCTTATGAGGCGAGCATAATTCTGATTCCAAAACCAGGCAAAGACAACACAAAGAAAGAAAATTAAAGGCCAATATCCCTGATGAATTTAAATGCTAAAATCCTCAAAAAAATATTAGCAAACCGGATCCAGCAATATATGAAAAAAATCATACACCATGATCAAGTAGGATTTATACTTGGGAGGCAAGGCTGGTACAATATTTGCAAATCAATCAATGTGATTCATCACATAAACAAAAGGAAGGAGAAAAACCACATGATAATTTCAATAGATGCAGAAAAAGCATTTGATAAAGTCCAGCACGCATTCATGATCAAAACTCTCAGCAAAGTGGGAATCCAGGGAACATACCTCAACATGATAAAGGCCATCTATGACAAACCCACAGCCAACATCATATTCAATGGGCAAAAATTAAAAACAATCCCCTTAAGATCAGGAAAAAGGCAGGGTTGCCCCCTTTCACCACTCGTATTCAACATAGTTCTGGAAGTCCTAGCCACAGCAATCAGAAAAGAAAAAGAAATAAAAGGCATCCAAATTGGAAAAGAAGAAGTAAAACTATCACTATTTGCAGATGATATGATATTGTATATAGAAAACCCTAAAGTCGCAGTCAAAAAACTAGTAGACCTGATAAATGAATTTGGCAAGGTGGCAGGATATAAAATCAATACTCAGAAATATTTTTATACACTAACAATGAACTGTCAGAAAGAGAAATTAAGGAATCAATCCTCTTTACCATTGCAACCAAAAAAATAAAGTACCTAGAAATAAATTCAACCAGGGAGATTAAAGACTTGTACTCAGAAAATTATAAAACATTGCTAAAAGAAATCAGGGAAGATACAAACAAGTGGAAGCATATACCGTGCTCATAGTTAGGAAGAATAAACATCATTAAAATGTCTATATTACCCAAAGCAATTTATAAATTCAATGCAATACCGATTAAAATACCAATGACTTACTTCAAAGATATAGAACACATATTCCAAAAATTTATATGGAACCAAAAGAGAACACGAATAGCCTCAGCAATCTTGAAAAGGAAGAATAAAGTGGGAATTATCACACTTCCAGATACCAAGTTATATTATAAGGCCATTGTACTCAAAACAGCCTGGTACTGGCATAAGAACAGGATCAATGGAACAGAACTGAGAACCCAGAAATAAACCCACACTTTTATGGACAACTGATACTTGACAAAGGAGGTAAGACACTACAATGGAGTAAAGACAGCCTCTTCAACAAATGGTGTTGGGAAAACTGGACAGCTACCTCCAAAAAAATGAAAGTAGACCACCAACTTACACCACTCACAAAAATAAACTCAAAATGGATAAAAGACTTGAATGTAAGCCATGAAACCATAAGCATCTTAGAAGAAAACATAGGCAGTAAGCTCTCTGACATCTCTCGCAGCAATATATTTGCCGATTTGTCTCCACAGGCAAGTGAAATAAAAGACAGGATAAACAAATGAGACTATATCAAACTAAAAAGCTTCTGCACAGCTAAAGACAATAAGAACAAAATAAAAAGACAAACTACACAATGGGAGAATATACTTGACAATGCATCTGATAAGGGGTTAATGACCAAAATTTATAAAGAATTTGTAAAACTCAATACAAGGAGGACAAACAATCCAATCCACAAATGGGCGAAAGAAATGAATAGACACTTCTCCAAAGAGGACATACAGATGGCCAATAGGCATATGAAAAAATGCTCAATATTACTAATCATTAGAGAAATGAAAATTAAAACCACAATGAGATATCACCTCACACCAGTCAGAATGGCACTCATCAACAAAACAACACAGAATAAGTACTGGCGAGGATGTGGAGAAAGGGAACCCTCCTGCACTGCTGGTGGGAATGCAGAATGGTGCAGCCACTGTGGAAAACAGTATGGAGATTCCTCAAAAAATTAAAAATCAAACTGCCTTTTGACCCAGCTATACCACTGTTAGGAATATACCCCAAGAACACCATAGCACTGTTTGAAAAGAAGAAATGCACCCCCATTTTTATGGCAGCATTGTTCACAATAGCAAAGATCTGGAAACAGCCCAAGTGTCCAACAGAGGACGAGTGGATTAAAAAGCTTTGGTACATATATACTATGGAATACTACTCAGCCATAAGAAATGATGACATCGGATCATTTACAATAACATGGATGGACCTTGATAACATTATACTGAGCGAAATAAGTAAATCAGAAAACACTAAGAACTATATGATTCCGACATAGGTGGGACATAAAAATGAGACTCAGAGACATGGACAACTCTGTTTGGGTTACAGGGTTGGGGGGAGGAGAGGGAGGGGTTTGCGAGAAGGGAGGGGCACAAAGAAAACCAGTTAGAAGGTGACGGAAGACAATTTTATCAATGTCATCCCATCAAAATTAATCCAAAAAAAAATTTGTCTCACGGCTAATTCAGGCAGTTAGAAGAATTTGCTTCTCTGGCCACATCCTGCAAAAGGGGCCCCAAGAAAATTGGTGATTTGGCTCCTCGATTTTGCCAATTGGATTTAAAAAAATAGGTCAGGAATGCCCTGAAATGGAACTAACAATACATGGGTATAAATTTAAGGGACTTTTAGATACTGGAGTTGATGTATCTGTTATTACTAAGCTACATTGGCCTCCTTCCTGGCCCACTCATGCAGCAGCCACAGAATTACAAGGTATAGGGCAGAGTAAATCCCCTCAACAAAGTTCTAGTTTTCTACATTGGGAAGATTAAGAAGGTCATTCTGGATTTTTTAAGCCTTATGTGCTTCCTGGATGGCCAGTTAATTTGTGGGGTAGAGATATTTGAAAAATATGGGAGCATTGCTTGTCAGTCCTAATAGTTTAGTCAGTACTCAGATGCTTGATCAGGGATTTTTGCCCACTAAGGGACTAGGGAAAGAACAGAGAGGAATTCTCACCCCCATAGAAGTGACACCCAATACCAGAAGGTGTGGATTACGATATCAAAATTTATCATAGGGGCCTTGGTAGCTCCTGCTACCTCAATAATGCATTGTGCAAACCCAATTACGTGGAAATCAAATAATCCTGTATGGATAGACCAATGGCCCCTTTCTCAGGAGAAACTTAGGGAAGCTGCTCAACTGGTACAAAAGCAGCTACAGCTTGGGCACATTGAACCATCTAATAGCCCATGGAATACACTTCCATATTTTGATCTTGTTGCCTCCTGGATTATCAAGGGGCATAGGCGACCCTTACAGCTTATAGGTTTTTTGTGGGTTTTTTTGTATTTTTCTGAAGGTGGAAGCGGGAAGAGACAGTCAGACAGATTCCCGCATGCACCCGACCGGGATCCACCCGGCACGCCCACCAGGGGGCAAAGCTCTGCCCACCAGGGGGAGATGCTCTGCCCCTCCGGGGTGTCGCTCTATTGCAACCAGAGCCACTCTAGCGCCTGGGGCAGAGGCCAAGGAGCCATCCTCAGCGCCCGGGCCATCGTTGCTCCAATGGAGCCTCGCTGCGGGAGGGGAAGAGAGAGACAGAGAGGAAGGAAAGGAGGAGGGGTGGAGAAGCAGATGGGCGCTTCTCCTGTGTGCCCTGGCTGGGAATCGAACCCAGGACTTCTGCACGCCAGGCCGACGCTCTACCACTGAGCCAACTGGCCAGGGCCCAGCTTATAGGTTTTGAGCCTCAAAATTATTGTTGTTCCTTTTTTCAAAGGATCAACAACAATGGCTCTGGGAAACTTCCACTAAATGGCAAATCATTTTTTCAAATCAATGGACAACTTTATACTGAAACTGTCAACTTAAGATCAGCTAAAAGACTGGAATTATATGCCATTATCACGCCTTTTCAGCATTTGCCATATTCCTCCTTTAATCTATATACAGACAGCAAATATTTACTTATGGTGTTGGCACTATTAAGACTGCTGTCTTAGGGACAAATGCTGATGAACTATTTCAGCAGTTCCACCTTCTTCAAAGACTTGTATGTCAACATAGAGCTCCTATGTTTTATAGGAATACAAGAGCTCACTCCATGCTCCCTGGAGCTTTAGCACAAGGGAATGCCCTTCTTGAACAAGCTACCCAAAAGAAAATTATTTGGAGCAACTATGACAGATCGAGCATTTCAGTCTTATACTATTCATCACCAGAACACTGTAGCCCTGTGTAAATAGTTTCAACTTTCTCAGGAAGCAGCAGGGCAGATTGGGAAATCCTGTCCAAGGAGTCCTATACTACAATCTGCCCCTTCATTTGGAGTTAACCCTCAAGGACCCCTACCAGGACAACTTTGGCAATTGGATGTTACTAATATACCTTCATTTGGCAAACAGTCCTATGTCCACGTTACAATGCATACATATTCTGGATTTATAGTAACCTCTGTCAGAACAGGAGAGACTGCTAAGCATGTTATAGCTCATTGTCTGCATGCATTGTTTTATTATTGGATTTCTTAAACTGCTTAAACTGACAATGCTCCTGCATATGTAGCAAAAGCATTTAATGTATTTTGTCAAACCTTTTGAATTATGGGTATTTCTTACAATATTTAAAGTCAAGGTATTATTAAAGTGTACCCAGAAAATATTTTAAGGTCAATTTAAAAAAATTTTAAAGGGGAGAGCCATATTCTGGAACTCCTACGGGTCTACCATATCATGCTTTTTACTTAAAAATTTTTTAATTTCTTTTGAATGCTGATGAACAGGAGACGCCAAATCTTTTTCTCCTGCAAACTTCTACCTTCTTTTATTTGATCCAGCTAATAACACTGTTTTGTCTTTTTCCAAATAGCTCCAGATGTACAAAAAAGGTTTATATAGGCAGATGTGGATCCTCAAACCCCTCAGCGAGATCTTCTGAGCAAGGCTTTTAAGATACCAAGAGGCAGAAAAAGCCCAATAGAGATCAGGTGAACTAACAGATTTTAGGATACGCCCTTAAAGGCTCCAATGCCCCAAAGGGGTCTCATAGGATGCCATCTGGGTCCTACTTCAATAGTAGAAAGGAAAGTCATTGAGCTAAAACCTGCCAGACTCACATGCCTTTGCTGTGAGGAAACAGGGACACTGGAAGGCAGGCTTCCCCCTCGCTCCTCTAAGGGAGGGTTCAGTCTCTTCCAGCCCTGCTCCAGCCACCTATGACCTAAACTTGCCCAGAATGCTGGGGTTTGTCACTGAAGGCTGAAGGTGCCCAGGGCCATTGGCCCCATCTACG
This sequence comes from Saccopteryx leptura, assembly GCF_036850995.1. NCBI lineage: Eukaryota > Metazoa > Chordata > Mammalia > Chiroptera > Emballonuridae > Saccopteryx > Saccopteryx leptura. The sequence goes on from NC_089503.1 coordinate 135,700,961, forward strand.
ACACTGTGGACGAGCCTAGGGTATTTCTTCCAAGAAGCAGGTAAACTGATCTCATTTGCACAAGGGCCACTTAACTATATGTCTTGCCTGAATAGTCAGGTTTTTTATTCTTCCCTCGAAGATCTCTGTTGTGGGTGTTGATAGTCCTATTTTCTGCTGCTTTGTTTAATATATAGTGTTTCCTTTATTCCTCCTACCTCAATACCCCACTCATATTTCAGGCTGGGACCTACTCCTAATTTAGAGCTCTCTTTCCCCCTTTTGCCAACTTCTATTATGAATCTACCTTTGCCACCCAGCTTAGTGTATCCCAAGGTTCTCTTTACCACGCCACAGTTGCAGAGCTCCAGGAAAAAGCAACCTGGTCTCATCTCTCCAGACAGAGGAAAACAAAAGCTCCATCTCCACACATGCTGCAGATGGCTTTTCCAGTCTACTTGAATCATTACCAGCTAGAAGCAGTGGTCATTGGGACTTGGACGTGAGCTGCAAAGTATAGAATTGTGACAACAATTCCAGTGCCATGCGGACTTTTCCTAGGTGTGGACTTTTCCAGGACTCCTGCTCCTTGAGACAGCTCCTAACAGACTGAACTGGGGTTGGGTTGCATTTGCAGGGATATGGAATGGTGTTGGTGCCAACTTGGACTTGGTGAACATGTTAAGGACACTACTCTTTTACGGATTCTTGCTGTATTGGCCAAGAATTTGCTTAAAGGCTTTAATCACTGTAAAAAAAAAAATAGAAGACTGGATAAAGAAGATGTGGCACATATACACCATGGTATACTATTCAGCCATAAGAAATGATGACATTGGATCATTTACAACAAAAAGGTGGGATATTGGTAACAATATATAAAATAAAATAAGTAAATCAGAAAAAAACAAGAACTGCAGGATTCCATACATTGGTGGGACATAAAAACAAGACTAAGAGACATGAACAAGAGTGTGGTGATTATGGGGGGGAGGGAAATAGGGAGAGGGGGAGGGGGAGAGGGAGGGGCACAAAGAAAACTAGATAGAAGGTGATGGAGGACGATCTGACTTTGGGTCATGGGTATGCAACATAATTGAATGACAAGATAACCTGGACATGTTTTCTTTGAATATATGTACCCTGATTTATTGATGTCACCCCATTAAAATTAATAAAAATTTATTTATAAAAAAAAGAATAAATAGTATATCAGAGGGAGAAGGGAGAGAAAATGGAATGGGGAACATATTCAAACAAATAATAGATGAGAACTTCCCAAGCCTGTGGAAAGAACTAAAGCCTCAAATTCAAGAAGCAAACAGAACACCAAGTTTTCTTAACCAGAACAAACCTACTCCAAGGCACATCATAATGAAACTGGCACAAACCAACAACAAAGAAAAAATTCTCAAGGTAGCCAGGGAAAAGAAGAATACAACATATAAAGGAAGGCCTATTAGATTATCATCGGATTTCTCAGCAGAAACTCTACAACAGGGGTCCCCAAACTACGGCGCGCGGGCCGCATGCAGCCCCCTGAGGCCATTTATCCAGCCCCCGCTGCACTTCCGGAAGGGGCACCTCTTTCATTGGTGGTCAGTGAGAGGAGCATAGTTCCCATTGAAATACTGGTCAGTTTGTTGATTTAAATTTACTTGTTCTTTATTTTAAATATTGTATTTGTTCCCGTTTTGTTTTTTTACTTTAAAATAAGATATGTGCAGTGTGCATAGGGATTTGTTCATAGTTTTTTTTATAGTACGGCCCTCCAACAGTCTGAGGGACAGTGAACTGGCCCCCTGTGTAAAAAGTTTGGGGACCCCTGCTCTACAAGATAGAAGACAGCGTACCCCAATATTTAAAGTCCTGAAAGAGAGGAACTTTCAGCCAAGAATACTATACCCATCAAAGCTATTCTTTAAATACAAAGAAGAAATAAAAACATTCACAGATACAGAAAAGATGAGAGAATTTATCATCAGAAAACCCCTACTCCAGGAATTACTAAGGGGGATTTTCCAACCAGATACAAAGAACAAAATAAAACAAAACCACAAGTAAAAGCTCCACCAAGAACACAATAAAACCAAATTTAAACTGTGACAACAAAAACAAAAAAAAGGGGGGGAGAGGATGGAGATTAACAGTAGCAAAGGACGATGGAATACAGAAGCACTCATAAGATAGTGTACTACAATGAAAATGGTAGGTATCCTTTTCATTACTTAATGGTAATCACCCTTGAAAAAACCACCACAGAAGCACATGACTTAAAAAAGATAGCAACACAGGAAAGAAGTATGGAATACAACCAAAAAACAAATGATAGAAAAACAAAAGAGAAGAATCAAACATGATAAAAAACTAACAGAAAGCAATTTATAAAATGGCAATAGGGAACCCACAAGTATCAATAATTACACTAAATGTAAATGGATTAAACTCACCAATAAAAAGACACGAAGTAGCAGAATGGATTAAAAAAGAAAATCCAACTGTATGCTGCCTACAAGAAACACATCTAAGCAACAAGGATAAAAACAAATTCAAAGTGAAAGGCTGGAAAAGAATACTCCAAGCAAATAATATCCAAAAAAAAGCAGCCGTAGCAATACTCATATCTAATAATGCTGACTACAAGACAGCAAAAGTACTCAGAGACAAAAATGTTCATTTCATAATGATTAAGGGGACACTGAATTAAGAAGACATAACAATTCTTAATATATATGCACCAAACTAAGGAGCACTAAAATATATAAGACAGCTACTTATTGACCTTAAAACAAAAACTGACAAAAATAGTCATACTTGGAGCCCTCAATACACCGTTGACTGCTCTAGATCGTTCATCCAAACAGAAAATCAATAAAGATATATTGACCTTAAACAAAACACTAGAGCACCTGGATATGATAGACATCTACAGGACATTTCATCCCAAAGCAACAGAGTATACATTTTTCTCTAGCATACATGGAACATTCTCAATAATTGACCCTATGTTGGGCCACAAAAATAACATCAGCAAATTCAGAAAAATCAAAATTGTACCAAGCATATTTTCTGATCATAAAGCCTTGAAACTAGAATTCAACTGCAAAAAAGAGGAAAACACCCCACAAAAATGTGGAAACTAAACAACATACTTTTCAAAAATGAATGAGTCAAAGAAAAAATAAGCGCAGGTATCAAAAGATATATACAGGCCCTGGCCGGTTGGCTCAGTGGTAGAGCGTCGTCCTGGTGTGCAGGAGTCCCGGGTTCGATTCCCAGCCAGGGCACACAAGAGAAGCGCCCACCTGCTTCTCCACCCCTCCCCCTCTCCTTCCTTTCTGTCTCTCTCTTCCCCTCCCGCAGCCAAGGCTCCACTGGAGCAAAGTTTGCCCAGGTGCTGAGGATGGCTCTGTGGCCTCTGCCTCAGGTGCTAGAATGGCTCTGATTGCAGCAGAGTGACGCTTCAAGATGGGCAGAGCATCGCACCCTGGTGGGCATGCCGGGTGGATCCCGGTCGGGTGCATGCGGGAGTCTGTCTGACTGCCTCCCCGTTTCCAGCTTGGGAAAAATACAAAAAAAAGGATATATACAGACAAATGAAAATGACAATACAACATATCAGAATCTATGGGATGCAGCAAAAGCAGTAATAAGAGGGAAGTTCATATAACTACAGACTTTTATGAACAAACAAGAAAGAGCCCAAGTAAACAACTTAACATCACATCTTAAGGAACTAGAAAATTAAGAACAAAATCAACCCAAAACTAGCAGAAGAAAGGCAATAATAAAAATCAGAGCAGAAATAAATGAAATAGAGAACAGAAAAACTATAGAAAAAACTAAAAAAACAAGGAGCTGGTTCTTTGAAAAGATCAACAAAATTGACAATCCCTTGGCAACACTCACTAAGGAAAAAAGAGGACTCATATAAACAAAATCCAAAATAAAAGAGGAGAAATTATCACAGATATCATAGATATACAAAGAATTATTGTAGAATACTATGAAAAACTATATGCCACTAAATTCAACAATCTAGAAGAAATGGATAAATTCCTAGAACAATACAACCTTTCTAGACTGAGTCAAGAAGAAGCAGAAAGCCTAAACCAGACCAATTAGCAGGGAAGAAATAGAAAAAACTATTAAAAACCTCCCCAAAAATAAAAGTCCAGGCCCAGACGGTTATACTAGTGAATTCTAGCAAACATTCAAAGAAGATTTGGTTCCTATTCTACTCAAAGTCTGCCAAAAAATTGAAGAAGAAGCAATACTTCCAAACACATTTTATGAGGCCAACATAACCCTCATACCGAAACCTGGCAAGGACGGCACAAAAAAAGAAAACTACAGACCAGTATTTCTAATGAATACACATGCTAAAATACTAAACAAAATACTAGCAAATCGAATACAACATATTAAAAAAATAATACATCATGATCAAGTGGGATTCATCCCAGAATCTCAAAGATGGTTCAACATACGTAAAATGGTTAACGTAATACACCATATCAACAAAACAAAGAACAAAAACCACATGATCTTATCAATAGATGCAGAAAAGGCATTCGATAAAATACAACACAACTTTATGTTTAAGACACTCAACAAAATGGGTATACAAGGAAAATATCACAACATGATAAAGGCCATATATGATAAACCATCAGCTAACATCATTTTAAATGGCATAAAACTGAAGGCTTTCCCCCTTAAATCAGGAACAAGACAGGGTTGTCCACTCTCTCCACTCTTATTCAATGTGGTGCTAGAAGTTCTAGCCAGAGCAATCAGACAAGATAAAGAAATAAAAGGCATCAATATCAGAAACGAAGAAGTAAAGGTATCACTTTTTGCAGATGATATTATCCTATACATCGAAAACCCCAAAGACTCCACAAAAATATTACTAGAAACAATAAGCCAATACAGTAAGGTCACAGGATACAAAATTAATATACAAAAGTCCATAGGCTTTCTATATGCTAACAATGAAACATTAGAAAACGAACTCAAAAAAATAATCCCCTTTACGATTACAACAACAACAAAAAATACCTAGGAATAAACATAACAAAGAATGTAAAGGACCTATATAACAAAAACAACAAAGCATTGTTAAGGGAAATCGAAAAAGATACAATGAGATGGAAAAATATTCCTTGTTCTTGAATAGGAAGAATAAATATAATCAAAATGGCCATATTACCCAAAGCAATATACAAATTTAATGCAATTCCCATCAAACTTCCAATGACATTTTTTAAAGAAATAGAGCAAAAAATCATCAGATTTATATGGAACTATAAAAAACCCCGAATACCCAAAGCAATCCTAAAGAAAAAGAATGAAGCTGGGGGCATTACAATACCTGACTTCAAACTATATTATAGGGCTACGACAATCAAAACAGCATGGTATTGGCAGAAAAACAGACACTCAGACCAATGGAACAGAATAGAATGTCCAGAAATAAAACCACATATATATGGTCAAATAATTTTTGATAAAGGGGCCAACAACACACAATGGAAAAAAGAAAGCCTCTTCAACAAATGGCGCTGGGAAAACTGGAAAGCCACATGCAAAAGAATGAAACTCAACTAAAGTTTGTCCACTTGTACTAAAATTAATTCAAAATGGATCAAAGACCTAAATGTAAGACCTGAAACAATAAAGTACATAGAAGAAGACATAGGTACTAAACTCATGGACCTGGGTTTTAAAGAGCATTTTATGAATTTGACTCCAAAGGCAAGGGAAGTAAAGGCAAAGATAAATGAATGGGACTACATCAGACTAAGAAGTTTTGGCTCAGCAAGAGATACTGACAACAAAATAAACAGCCAACTAAATGGGAAATATATTTTCAAACAACAGCACAGATAAGCGTCTAATATCCAAAATATACAAAGAACTCATAAAACTCAACAACAAACAAACAAACAATCCAATAAAAAAATGGGAAAAGGACATGAACAGACACTTCTCCCAGGAAGAAATACAAATGGCCAACAGATATATGAAAAGATGCTCATCTTCTTTAGTTATTAGAGAAATGCAAATCAAAACTGCAATGAGATACCACCTCACACCTGTTAGATTAGCTATTATTAACAAGACAGGTAATAGCAAATGCTGGAGAGGCTGTAGAGAAAAAGGATCCCTCATTCACTGTTGGTGGGAAAATAAAATAGTACAACCATTATGGAAGAAAGTATGGTGGTTCCTCAAAAAACTGCAAATAGAACTACCTTATGACCCAGCAATCCCTCTACAGGGTATATACCCCCAAAACTCAGAAACATTGATATGTAAAGATACATGTAGCCCCATGTTCATCACAGCATTGTTCACAGTGGCCAAGACATGGAAACAACCAAAAAGCCCTTCAATAGATGACTGGATAAAGATGTGGTACATATACATTATGGAATACTACTCAGTCATAAGAAATGATGACATCGGATCATTTACAACAAAATGGTTGGATCTTGATAGCATTATATGGAGTGAAATAAGCAAATCAGAAAAAAACTAAGAACTGCATGATTCCATACACAGGTGGGACAGAAAAACGAGACTAAGGGACATGGACAAGAGTGTGGTGTTACGGGGCGGGGGAGGGAGGGAGAGGGGAAGGGGCACAAAGAAAACTAGATAGAAGGTGACAGAGGACAATCTGACTTTGGGTGATGGGTATGCAACATAACTGAATGACAACATAATATGGACATGTTTTCTTTGAAATTATGTATTCTGATTTATTGATGTCACCCCATTAAAATTAATAAAAAAAATTTTAAAAATTAGAACACTGACCAGGCGGTGGCGCAGTGGATAGTGCATCGAGCTGGGACGTGGAGGGCCCAGGTTCGAGACCCCCAAGGACTCCAGTTTGAGTGCGGGCTCATTGGGCTTGAGCAAGGCTCACCAGCTTGAGCCCAAGGTCACTGGCTCGAGCAAGGGGTCACTTGGTCTGCTGTAGTACCCCTCCCCATCAAAGCACATATGAGAAATCAATTAATGAACAACTAAGGAACTGCAAGAAAGATTGATGTTTCCATCCCTCTCCCTTCCTGTCCGTCTGTCCCTATCTGTCCCTCTCTCTGACTCTCTCTGTCTCTGCCACAAAAAAAAACAACAACAACAACAAAAAAAAACCCAACTTAGAACTAATAACAACTAACATTTATATTGACAAAACTAATTTATAATGATGAAAATAGCTGGCATTTATTAAGCATTTATTATGTACCCAACAGTCTACTAAATAGTTAAGATATGTCATTTATTCTTTACAACAATATCTGAGGTATAGTATTCCCATTTTCAGATTTTTAAAAACTGAGGCTTAAAGAGATTAGGTCATTTGCTTAAATCACAAAGCTAGTTAGTGGGATTTAGCCCACACAGTCTAGGGCATGTATTCCTAAGTACCATTCTGTATTACCTACTTTTTCTATGTGGTCAATTAATTCCTAAGAATAAGTTCCTAGAAGTAGAAATGCTGGTTTAAAGAGGATCACAAACAATGAATAAGCAGAGTGTCAAATAAAATACCATCCTACATTCTTGACTTGGGGGCAAGGATTAGAAACAGTAAAACAAACAGAGAACTTCTAAACATAACCTGAAACTAGCTCTTTTATACTAAGGAGGGTACTTCAAAACCATATTCTTGAGAGTTCAAAATGAAAGTCAGGTGGTAACTACTGCTGGTTTCCCTCTCATCAAGTAAAAATAGAATGTAGTTTATGCCTGAAGAAACTCGAACCACTTTAAAATGCTAATTCCACAACACACAGGAATGAAAAACTGAATATAACTCTATAAAATATGAGACAGGGGAAAAGTTATTTTTAATCTAGGTGTAAAGAACAAGCCACGCATAATATAAGCATCTGTCACAACTCAGTAGTATTACTAGTAATATTTGAGCAATGTTATACGTTCCCGAGAGGTCTTCACATTCATTAAAGCCTCACAATTACCTTACTATATAGGTAGGTAAAGATGAAATTTAGAGGTTTTTTAAAGTGTTTTACAACAACTAAAATTAAGAAATATATTTTACACTGTAATAATACATAACTGTATTCATAGGTATTTAAAACAAAAAAAGTTTATAAAAATACCTACTCTTACTATATGCAATGCACTCTGATATTATGTATATACTCTTGTGTGTCTTTTAAAAAAAATTTTAAATGCTGTTCTGCTACTTAGAGTTCACCTTCAACACCTAGTTTCTGAAACAATGGCTTTAGGGACTATTGAGTTTGAACTGAGGCTTTTGTATGATAAACGTCCAGAAATACAGAGCCAGAAGTCAGGTACGCTGGTACTGATCTCAGGAGATAGATACAAGACGAGAATAAGAACTGAAAATACTCAGCACATGGCTGATTCCCAAAATGGTATGGATGTGATCAAAGAGGAGATAAGAAAAGGGCTGAGGTTTGATGGATCTATAATACTTAAGTCCTTCTCGGCATCAAGTCCCCAGGATGCTATTTTTCAATCTGTTCAAATGTCAAAGCAGGACTCACTTTTAGTTCCACCTTTGAATCTTGGAGTGCTATACATTGCTTTCCTCGGTTCAAATACATGTAGAAATAGTTAGATTCTCAAAAATAGTTTAATCTGAGCTCTCTATTTTTGTGTCCAAACTTCTTTCTCATTGCTGACAATTACCTAATCTTTTTTTTTCCCTTCAAGAAAAGCCTACTGACAAAAGCACACTACAGGATTCAGAAAAAAATAATTGCAATAAGAACATGGCTTTAAAATATAGCTGAATCCAAAAGACATCTTCAGCAAGTATTTTCGGGTTCTTCAAGATAAAAAAGTATACTGATATTACTGATTTTAAAGAGCTTCTTGTTTTAAGGTTCTGTTTTAAGACTTCTGAAGGACATTAGCATTCTATTCTCATTTCATAGCCAAAGAAGTTTACTGTTGTAACTATTATATTATTTGGATTCATTTCATTTTGCTAGAACAGTTCTCAAAGAGTAGCTTTTTCATCTTGCATCATTTCTACAATTTCAGTGTCATCATAAAAAAACTGAATCTTCCTCTTCTTAATAAAATGACAAGGGCCTTCTGTAGCAGAGGTAACTTGTTTCCTTTTCAGAATGATATAATGGTGTTTACCCGAACTGCAGACTACAGATCTATCACAAGTAATTTTACATAAAAAAATCTTCCTGCCTGACCAGACAGTGACGCTGTAGATAGAGTGTCAGACTGGGATAGAGAGGGCCCAGGTTTGAAACCCCAAGGTCTCCGGCTTGAGTGTGGGCTCACCAACTTGAGCACAGAGTCACTGGCTTGTGCCCAAGGTCGCTGGCTGAAGCAAGGGGTCATTCACTCTGCTACAGCCCCAGTCGAGGCACACATGAGAAAGCAATCAATGAACAACTAAGGAGCTGCAACAAAGAATTGATGCTTCTTATCTCTCTCCCTTCCTGTCTATATGTCCCTATCTGTCTCTCTCTCTCTCTGTCACACACAAAAAATCTTCCTATCATTTCAAAGAAATGACTAGATAGTAACATATGATTATTCTCTTAGTTTATGCATTGTTCCAAAAAAAAAAAAAAACTTAGTAGGAAAATTGTTACCCATTGGCTTAAGTTTCATGTTTTCATATCTATAAATATGACAGGCTTAACTTCAACTTAACAATGAGAAAACTAGGGCCCCAAAAGGCAGAACAATTTATCAAAATCGATATAACTAGGTCAACAATCCAAGTTAACGCAGCTTGGTAATGTTTCCATTGGTGAAATACAAATAAAATAATGAAAAAATAATAAAAAGAATCAAGGCCCTGGCTGGTTGGCACAGTGGTAGGACAACGGCCTGGCGTGTGGATGTCCCAGGTTCGATTCATGGCCAGGGTCCACAAGAGAGGCACCCACCTGCTTCTCCACACCCCCCTCACTTCTCTTTCTTTCTCTTTTCCTCCCCTCCTGTAGCCATGGTTTGATTAGAGCGAGTTGGCCCCAGGCACTGAGGATGGTTCCATGGCTTCTGCCTCAGGTGCTAAAAAATGGCTCCTGATGCAACAGAGCAAGAGTCCCAGATGGGCAAAGCCTCGTCCCCTAGTGGACTTACCAAGTAGATCCCAGTTGGGGCAAATGTGGGAGTCTGTCTTTGCCTCCCCTCTTTAAAAAAAAAAAAAAATCAACCAACTCATCTGTGAGTTTTTCCAGTCATGAAAACTTTTTATTTAGCTGGATTGAAGAAAAATAAGTTAATAAATAATAGTCAAAGAAACCCAACTATTACTTAAGATAGAAATAAAATCAAAATCAATGAAAACTTACATTCTTCATTATTAGAGGTTAGGTGACACTTTGGCTATAATAAACTTCCTTTGTTGCCATTCCTCCCATTCCTCAATGGTTAAATCAGATTTCTATTTTCAAATCAATAGAAAAACAAATTTCTGCCCTGGCCGGTTGGCTCAGTGGTAGAGCGTCGGCCTGGCGTGAAGGGGTCCCGGGTTCGATTCCCGGCCAGGGCACACAGAAGAGGCGCCCATCTGCTTCTCCACCCCCCCTCCCTTCCTCTCTGTCTCTCTCTTCCCCTCCCGCAGCGAGGCTCCATTGGAGAAAATATGGCCCGGGCGCTGGGGATGGCTCCTTGGCCTCTGCCCCAGGCGCTAGAGTGGCTCTGGTTGCAACAGAGTGACGCCCCAGAGGGGCAGAGCATTGCCCCCTGGTGGGTAGAGCATCGCCCCCTGGTGGGCGTGCCGGGTGGATCCTGGTCGGGCGCATGCGGGAGTCTGTCTGACTGTCTCTCCACGTTTCCAGCTTCAGAAAAATACAAAAAAAAAAAAAAAAAAAAAGGAAAAACAAATTTCTGGCCCTGGTCGGTTTGTGCAGTGGATGGAGCATCACCCAGGCATGTGAACGTGCCAAGTTCAATCCCTAGTTGGAGCACACATAAGAGGCGACCATCTGCTCCTCTCCCCTTTCCTCTCCCCCTTCTCTGTCTCTTCCCCAAGGGTCCCCAAACTTTTTACACAGGGGGCCAGTTCACTGTCCCTCAGACCGTTGGAGGGCCGGACTATAAAAAAAACTATGAACAAATTCCTATGCACACTGCACATATCTTATTTTAAAGTAAAAAAACAAAATGGGAACAAATACAATATTTAAAATAAAGAACAAGTAAATTTAAATCAACAAACTGACCAATATTTCAATGGAACTGTGCTCCTCTCACTGACCACCAATGAAAGAGGTGCCCTTCCAGAAGTGCGGCGGGGGCCGGATAAATGGCCTCAGGGGACCGCATGTGGCCCGCGGGCCGTAGTTTGGGGACCCCTGCTCTTCCCCATTCGGAGCCGATGACTCGACTGATTCAAGCATTGGCCCTGGGTGCTGAGGATAGCTCTGTTGGTCCAAGCATAGGCCTCAGATGGGTGTTGCTGGTGGATCCTGGTTGAGGTGCATGCAGGAATCTGTCTCCCCTCCTCTCACTTGTTTTTTTCATTTTTGCAAAGTACACCTAATCATTCTACAAACGTATGTAATGTTAACAATAAGTTAGTTCTTATGGAAGCTTCAAAAAAGAAATGAAATGTGAAGACTTTTGAGAGGGTCTGGAGTTCCTAAAAAGGCCACTGGGACCATGTCTATTCAGCCAGAGAACAAGAGATTCAAGAAGGGTTCCTTGCAGGTTTCAAACAACCAAAGGAATAAAAAAAAAAAAATGTCATGAAAAAGTTTCGTTTTCATGCAAAGAGGAATAAAAAGGAAAAGGTTTATACTATGCTGAAAGAATTCAGACCACACATCGATTGGTAAGAACACCCTGCAAGAGAGACTATTTCTCTAGAGCCTTTTATAGAAAGGCAAACAAGTCGCCTTTGTGAATTCCTTAAAAGACATATAGATTCACCCACGTTCAAGATGATGCATGAAGAGTCCCATTGCTTTAGCATATTTATGACTTTTGCTTTTATGCTTAGAAAGTCCTTTACCCACCCTAACATCAGATACATATCAACCATATTTTAGATTGTATTTTTTACATTTAACTCTCAAACACAGCTGGAATTTATCCTGCTGAATGGTGTGAGAAAGGTCTTAAATATTTTTCCCAGAAATTTTTTCAAGTATACTAGTGATTACTGGCATGCTTATAAATAGCTATGTATTTAATTATAGCCAAAGAATACATAGGCATTTCCCTAAATTTCCACCCTTAAAGAATACAACAATCTTCACATAACAGTAGTCATTACATTTGGAGGTGACGCAATATCCTTACTTTGGCCCATCTGCATCCTAAGAAGCTCTGGCCATAAGCTTACCCCAGGCCCTGAGAACAGAGAGTAACACCAGCAAGAACTTTGGACTAACATGGGCAAGAGCCCTCTGTGATCAAGCACACCTAGACACTCCCTGAAAAATAAAAATAATTGTTTTACCCTTAAGAATTATCATGGTTAGATAAGGACCCCAAGATAACTTGGAGAACATAAGTGCAAAGAGGTAACAAGGAAAATATGGCAAACATCTCCACCAGATTTCCTAGAAGTCACCAGACAGAAGAACCAAAGAATAGAAAAACCTAACCTTATGGATATTTCTAGGTTATCAACAGAGGAGATCTCAACCTATTGAGTCAGATGATCCAGTGTACAATCATTCTAGTGATTTTCAGCAGCATTTTCTAAACATTTAGGAAGAAGGGAACAGCAAGGAGCTACTACTATCTCAGTCTTCCAGCTAGTAGCTAATAAACCAGGAGTCTCAAGCTTAAGTGCCTAGAGGAGCAGACAAATGGAGCAAATGAGCAAAAGGGATCAAGTGAGCTTGGCTTTAGAGTCTGAAAAGCAATGGGGAGAACTGAAGACTTGGCAAATTGGAATTCATGTCCTTGAAACACTTGCTCCTTCTAGTGGAGACACTTCACAACTGCAGCAGTTTGTGCAACTGAAAGTTTAAGCCCAGAATTGCCAGATCTTCCAGTTTTTCTAAAGAAGCCAACATTATACATTCTTATATGAATTTCTTATTCATTAGAGTTTGGCAATTAGTTATATTTCTTTTTTAAAAACATTCAGGTAAAACCAGATGTTTCTCTTTGGCCCAGAGAGCACTAATGTGGGATCTTAGAATGTAACATTATACATACAACTCACAAGTCACCCAATTTTCCAGAATACTCTGGAAAATTACCTGTTCATGGGAACTTACCTGTTCCCATGCCGTATTGTACTTCCCATCTGCCTCCCCATTCTTCAACATGCCAAATTATTGCAAGCTACACAGATTCTAGGGTGTGTCTGGAGTGTGAGTTATGAATGCTATTCTATCTCATTCACCCCATTCAAGAGTCAGACAAACTCTGACCTTAATATAAGAAACTGCCATTTTAAAAATAAAGATTGGCCCTGGCCAGTTGGCTCAGCGGTAGAGCGTCGACCTGGCGTGCAGGGGACCCGGGTTCGATTCCCGGCCAGGGCACATAGGAGAAGCGCCCATTTGCTTCTCCACCCCCCCTCCTTCCTCTCTGTCTCTCTCTTCCCCTCCTGCAGCCAAGGCTCCATTGGAGCAAAGATGGCCCGGGCGCTGGGGATGGCTCCTTGGCCTCTGCCCCAGGCACTAGAGTGGCTCTGGTCGAGGCAGAGCGACGCCCCAGAGGGGCAGAGCATCGCCCCCTGGTGGGCGTGCCGGGTGGATCCCAGTCGGGTGCATGCAGGAGTCTGTCTGACTGTCTCTCCCCGTTTCCAGCTTCAGAAAAATACAAAACATAATTGAACGACAAGATAACCTGGACTTGTTATCTTTGAATATATGTATCCTGATTTATTGATGTCACCCCATTAAAAAAAATAAAATTATATAAAAAAAAAAAAAAAAAAAAAAGAAGTGTAGCATTTCAAATGCCATAGATGAAACTGAGGATGAGGCAATATATGACGACAGTGATTCATCATCAGACACATATGAGGACAAGCTAATGGACTGGAGTTTTGACAGTGATGAGGAGTTGTATGAATTTTATGATGAATAAAACTTGAGTTCAATAAAAAAAAAAAAAAAAGAAAAATACAAAAAAAAAAAAAGATTTATTATTATGGACAATTATGTTAAGTCAGACTGCTGAGCCAAATTAAATCATATTTTTAATTGTAAGAATAAGTTCTCTCTCTCTGAAAATGTCTTTTTTTCTCTTTTTTCCTCAAAAACTCTAAGATAATTTGTTTCATATATCAATAATGACTAACTGCTCTCAGGGTCATAGCTTTAGCATCAAACTACAGTTATTTCATACTATAGGTAAAAGGACAGACCTCAAAAGAAATTTAATAACAGAATTAAAAATCACTTCTATTGAAAATGCTGTCAGATTTTTAGCTTCTAAACAGAATAGACAGATTACCTACTTTAAAATATTTTTACCTAATGGCATCCTATTCCAATCAACGTTAAGTCAAAAGGTTTAAGGCAGGGGTTGGGAACCTTTTTGGCTGAGAGAGCCATGAACGCCACATATTTTAAAATGTAATTCCATGAGAGCCATACAACGTATATGTTACGCATTATCCAATAAAAATTTGGTGGTGTCTTCGAGGACAGCTGTGATTGGCTCCAGCCACCTGCAACCATGAACATGAGCAGTAGAAAATGAATGGACTGTAAAACATGAGAATGTTTTATATTTTTAACGGTTTTTTTTATTATTAAAGATTTGTCTGCGAGCCAGATGCAGCCATCAAAAGAGCCACATCTGGCTTGCGAGCCATAGGTTCCCAATCCCTGATTTAAGAAATGAGTTAACCATACTGGGTTCAACCTACACATCTAGTTTGTAGATACATAGTATCTATATGACATCCTTTCCCACAGGCTCTAACAGGATTTCTATATTAGATAATCATTGTTAATCATATAAACAAATTATGGTCTTCCATAATCTAGAAGACTTTCTTCTTTCACTACATAAGAATATGGTTTTCAATGCAGGGTTTCTCAAATAAATTCACTAAAGAAGGACTGTATCAGGGAAGGTTAATATATCATCCACACAATTAGTCTAGTCTTGCTGATGCCCAACTGCAATAAATTCTCCATTCTACCTATCCTTCCTCACACTAATCCCTATATAGATGATATTTTAGAGCAGGGGTCCCCAAAATTTTTACACAGAGGGCCAGTTCACTGTCCCTCAGACCACTGGAGGGCCGCCACATACAGTGCTCCTCTCACTGACCACCAATGAAAGAGGTGCCCCTTCCGGAAGTGCGGCAGGGGGTCGGATAAATGGCCTCAGGGGCCCTCATGCGGCCCGCGGGCCGTAGTTTGGGGATGCCTATTTTAGAGGGTGGCTGACTCTGACATCAACTTAAAAATAATCAGCTCTGCCTGACCTGGCGGTGGCACAGTGGATAGAATGTAGGACTGGGAGGCAGAGGACCCAGGTTCAAAACCCTGAGGTCGCTGGCTTGAGCGCGGGCTCACCAGCTTGAGTGCAAGGTTGCCAGCTTGAGCATGGGATAATAGACATGACCCCATGGTCGCTGGCTTGAAAAAGGGGTCACTCGCTCTACTGTTACCCCCCTCCTCCGGCCAAGGCACATAGGAAAAAGCAATCAATGAACAACTAAATAGACTAAGGAGCCACAATGAAGAATTGATGCTTCTCATCTCTTTCCCTTCCTTCCTGTCTGTCCCTATCTGTTCCTCTCTCTGCCTCTCTCTGTCTCTGTCGCAAAAAATAAAATAAAATAATAAAAAATAAAAATGATCAGCTGTAATTCCTACTGAAGTTCAAAATGAACAATTGTGGTAGAATACACCAATGACATCATAAATATCTTTCAAATTAAAAATTTTTTTTTAAAGTTCCAAGTTCTTTTGTTTCTACAGGTAATTTTATCATAGCACGTTATAAAAATGAAACATGAGGGGAAAAAAGAATCTAAGAAGTGATTTTTAATCCAGTCTTTAGAATTCTTCTTTTACCAATAGCATAATGGCAGTTAAGTGACTACAATGAGGCCCAATTCAATCAGTTCATACACATATTAAACAACAGCAAGTCTTCATCACTAGGCATGATATTCACGAGTATATAAGCCCCCGTCCTCCTTGGTTAAAAACAAAATACCAAGACCCAGTAGCCTCAAAACTCAGTAATAGGACCAACCTCTTTATTCCCAATATTGGTCTCCTTGAAAACAAACTCACTCTTATGTACATGATAACTGTTGGTTTTGTTTCTTATTATCAGAAAACCTACAAAATCTTAAAATGTAACTGTGCTGTAAGATCAGGTAAATTATTCACATATCATTAAAACTTTATTTTGTTAGAATACTACAGCAGCATCCACACTTTCCAAGAATGTGAGACTGAAATAGGAGAAAGAAAAGGAGAAGGTTGCTAACCTCATATACAAGAGTATACTAATTCCTACAAATATACATAACAGAGGATGATACACGATTTGGTGATTAAATCAAACCTTTTGGCAAGAAAACAACAGTACTTATTGAATAAACATAACATCAAGAGGAAAAGCTGATTTCCTAGAAGAAATAAATGCCCTGGTCAGTTGGCTCAGTGGTAAAACATCGACCCAGTATGCAGAAGCCCTGGGTTCAATTCCCAGTCAGGGCACACAGGAGAAGTGACCATCAGCTTCTCTTTCCTTTCCCCTTCTCTCTCTCCCTCCCCACAACCCTACCCCCTACCCCCCCACACACAGCCATGGCTCAAGTGACATGAGTGCATTGGCTCCAGGCACTGAGGATGGCTCCCTGGAGCCTCTGCCTCAGGAGCTAAAAATAGCTCAGTTGCAAGCTCAGCCCCAGATTGGCAGAGCATCAGCCACAGATGGGCAGAGCATTGACCCCAGATGGGGTCGCTAGTTAGATCCCAGTTGGGGCACATGCAGGAGTCTATCGCCCCTCTTCTCACGTAAATTTAAAAAAAAGAAAAGAAAGAAAAAGAAAGAGAAACTATGTCAGAAAGACATATAGCAATAATAGTGATGTTTTTCCCCTTTTACCATGTTTTTTGACAGTGTGAATGATAAAGTTACTATATTTTACATGTCACAAGTAACAAATATTTCTACAAAAGCCTGTTTCTTCTATAAACAAATTAGATTTCTATTTTTATTTTTAATATATTTATTGGGGTGACATCGGTTAATAAAATTATACAGGTTCCAGGTGCCCAATTCTATACTACATCATCTGCGTATTGCATTGTGTGTTCACTACTCCAAGTCTTCCTCCATCACCATCTATCCCCCTTCTTCCTCCCCCACAACCCCTTTCCCTCTACACTGTTGTCTGTGTCTATAATGTATTTTTTCTTTACTTAATCCTTTCACCTTTTTCACCCACCCACCTCCAATTCCCCTCCCATCTGACAGCTGTTAGTCTATTCTCTGTATCTATGAGCCTATTTCTATTTTGTTAGTTCATTTTGTTCATTAGAGTTCACATATAAGTGAAAATATATGGTACTTGTCTTTCTTTGACGGGTTTATTTCACGTAGCACAATAATCTCCAGATCAATCCATGCTGTCAAAAAAGTTTGGATTTTCTTCTTTTTCGTGGCTCAGTAATATTCTATTGTGTAAATGTACCATAGCTTTTTTTATCCACTCATCTACTGATGGGCGCTTGAGCTGTTTGCAAGTTCTGGCTATTAATCTCCCATACTTGACTGTTCATGCAGTCACATCCAGAGTAGCAGATCTAGTCACAAACAGCAAGTGTCAAATTTACATTCTTCTCTACCAATAAGTTATACTTTTTTGTACGAAAATGATATACAACATATTATTTCTTAAGAAATAATTAGTGGTCCTTGCTTTGACTTTCATAATAGAGCTTAACCATTTTCTTCTCCTTCAAGAGCAGGACACCAACCAGGCAATTACTCTGCGGATTTTTATTTCAAAATTTATGGAGTTTGGCTAACAGAAGTCTCACAATAATGAAAATGAAATAACTCACTATCAACAATGCAAATAAATGCTCATTATATTCCAACTTACCTAAAACACTGACAAAGGCATCAAAAAGATGAAATGTAAGCAGGGGCTCTTTCAAGTGACCATAGTAATCTGCTATAGTTTTAAAGACATCTTTTTCAAATCCTAAGTACATAGGCTGCTTCAAATCTGAACAGTTAGGCCCTATTAAAAAAAGAGAATGAGATAAAAAGAGAAACATTAACAAGGCAATCACCTCTAAATATCAGTCTCTGTGCATATGTGTGTTGTGTACAGGTAGTCAAAATCAGAAAAGTTTTCATGAGGAAAATTGACATTAAGTAAATTGATATTATACATTTTGCTTACACAAATATGATTTATGTCTAAATTGAAGTCTATTACAAAACAATAAGAAAAATCACCAGCTTACTTTCATTTTAAAAGAAATCCACTTTTTTATGCCCTTCTGAAAGGTATTTTTATTAAGTGTAAATAATTTTTAAAAAATATTCAGTATTTTTCTAGTCTTGATATAGTTGACCATAAAAATCAGCTCATGATAACAATTAACTCACATTTGTAACAGATAAGTTACCAAGCAATTTTAAACCTTTTCATTATTTTATCATTGCTATATTATAAAATTCCAGGGTCAGAGTCCAATGAAATAATCAATTTCTGCCTGTAAATTATTTCTTACTGATAAGAATTTATGCCTTTTTTCTTAAAGATATTCCAAAAGAGATTTTACATTGTGTCTTATAATTCATTCTGATTATAAAACCTTCTATTTCATCCCAATAAACCATCAAAAGACAGTTTGTCAAGCAGAGTCATACTGCAAAGATGGAGTAATCATAAGAACCCTGGACAACCTGGTCCCAGCCCTATCCTATGCCAGATGCCAGGCAAAGATCCACTTGTATCTGGGACCAAAGAGGAGCAAGACATGCTTAGCTCTCTACAGAGACAGAGCTGGCAGCAAATGCCCCCAGCAATCCAGACAGTGATAGTGAAATTACACTGCCAAGGGGAGAGACGAGCTGGAGCTGCCCGTGCCTGGAGGGCAATGGCAAGTAGTCCCATGAGGAACAGTGTGGCCAGCCTCCCCTATTCCCATCACAGCATGGAAGGAAGGAGTTCAACTGTACTGGCCAGTCTGGGCCAGTAGAACACAAGACTAAACAACTGTACCCAAATAGATCTCTACCCTCAGGAGAATGAAAAATGAAGCCAGTAAAAACTGAAAGGAAGTTCTAACTATAGAATCGTAACTAAAGAGCAAAGATCGAACTAAGACAGACAAGCATTCTGGACATTCACATTTCAAGACCATTGGGCCATCCTGAATATGGCTTTCTGTTGGTCTCTGTAAAAACTCTTCTTACCTTTTAATATTCTGTACACTTCTTACAAAAAATAATTTGACTGACTGAAATAATAAAAACTTTGAAAGATGTGTATGTGTGGTACCACATTAACCTAGCAGCAGACATAGCCACCATTTTTGCTTGCTTCCTCCTCTAAAATATTGCAGGCTGTCAACTGAAATACTGTCATTAGTTTGATATGTCTCAGTAAACAATACACATTGCCTTGACTTAGTCCCTCCCGGGGTAAGTATGCAGTTCATTCTAGGCAATTGTACCCTTTTGTGAACATTTCATCATTCTTGTTAAACATATGAAAAAAATAAAAAGTTAGTGCATAGAGAGCTCTATGAGAAGAGTCTATGTTACCACATTTCTGATTTTTTTTATTTCTTAATCATCTTAAAATTCAGAATATTTTTAAATTTGGTTTTTATAAATGCTATTCCTCACAGATTTTGGAAGAGAGTTGTTTGTATCCATTTCTGATAGAATTATTGCAATCCACAAGCACAAAGAAGAAAAAAACACAGGAACTCAATTTTATATTTACTAAGCATCAGTCCTTCATTCTGTGGTCAACCATGAGTTTGGCCAGCAATGAAAGTACCCAGGCCGATGCACACATGGTCTACAGTGAATGCACATGGGCTTAAAGGAAGGAGAGGAGCAGCAGCAGATTTACAGACAAGAAGGTCCTAGGCCTTTCAAATATCATATAATCGGTCTATCCTGTCTGTTCCCTTTTAATTGACAATAATGGGAATCTAAACTGATTAAAAATAAAAAGGGTAAGAAATAGGTCATAACTTTAATAGACTCAAAATAAATTTGGGGGACAAATGAGAATTTGGAAAAGTTAATAATTTTATAAAACTGTTCCAAAGATTGACCTTGCCCTTTGAGCACCTTTTCTTCTTTGACACATAAACAAGCAACTTTATGAACAAGCCAACCATCCACTGCACTTGATACCTTATAGATGTTCCCATCTCCAAGAGATTCCTCCTAATATAACAACATCTATCGAACACACACAGAGAACATTACTAAGTCGCTCCTCACATCTTTCCTCTCCATTAAGGAAAAATTCCAGTTGTTCTAATAACCTTTTTGTAGAAGTTTGGTGGCTTTATGTATATATATTCCTTGGGGAAAAACTGTACTCTTCCCTAAGCTTTGACCATGACTAAAAATTCAAAATCATAATCACACTGCAGTACATACTTTATAACGTATTATAGCCTGGATTTGTTATTCCAGTTTCCTCTGTTCATTCCCAGCCGATCAACCTCCAAATCCTAAATTTATCAGGAATTCATAAATGGTAGTTCCAACCTCCTATTTATACCTTCTATCTTGTCACTACCAACTGTGGCCAAAGATGTAATTTAACTTTAATTGATCTCAAATGATCGAGCAAGAAGAATAAAAATCATTCTCCCAAGGTAAAACCACAGAACTCTACATTTCAGAAGTTCCAAAATATTAACCAAAAAAAGATGGTAATTTTAAGTTAAACACAGAGAACATACAAACTAATAATGGCTATTCACATTCAGAATGACGGTATATAATTGTTTTCTGTATATTATCACTGAGACCACCCACAGTAAGCTGAAGAGTTACTTGTTTCATTCTATAATCAAATAAAACTAACTTCATTTAAATAAATAATTCATAGTCTTCTAATTCAAAATTTTCTACAGCCATCTCTGTACATACTAGTCTCACCCAAAGGGAAGAAAGAAACTATCTCTCTGTGGTGATCTATGAGGCTTCAAATGGCCCTAGAGATTAAATATCATCACTATCAGTCAGTCAAAATAACAAGAATTCTTCTCATTAAAATAATTTGTTTGAGTTAAACCATTAACCATTAGAATCCCTTCTCTGGCTCAAGTCTTCTGAAAATCTGTCCAAAAATAGAAGTGTTAAATGAGATACTATAATTATTCATTGCTTCACAGTGACTATGATATCCAACAAAGTGGATATCATATACCTATGAAATGACTTGCCACATGCCTATAAAAAACCTCAGTGGGACCACCCTGATTCAGGCACCTGCATTATACATCCAAACTGCTGAAACAGTCTTTCTGTTTCTCTGCATGCAGAGTCTTATTCCAAACCATCCTGCATATCAGTTATATTAGTCTTCTAAAACATTCCTCTCGCACTTAAACCATTGCCCTGTATAAAGCCAATAATAGGAACCAATAAGCAAACTGATGATGTAAATATAGGGGACACTAAGAAACACATGTTTTAGGAATAAAAATCATCCACTACAAATGGAAACACACAATTCCTGTGAAAGCATTCTATAACTCAGCCCTTTTACCAAATCACAAGTTTATCACTAAAAGTATAGTAATCCCAAAACAATTAACTGCCAGTCTCACAGGTGGCAAATCAGTGTTCAGGCCATTGAGCACAAATATATTCTAATTCAAGGCACTTACATCTGTTAATTTCGTAAAGCTGACCAATTAGTACTTACAATTTGCCAAACACTTCATTGCTGACAGAACCCAATGAGGAAGTTCTTCTACAGAAAAACAAAATTAAAAAGATATTTTATTCAATTGCATATAACTCTAGAAGTTACATACATAGTTGGTATAAGAATGTAATACTTATCCAAGCACTATGAAACATATCCACTAATCACAAATCACCTATTTATGTATCAGAACATTTACAAGATGGAAATTTTTCCTGAGCAACAGTGTTAGATGTACTTGTATAAATTGTGCCTGCAAAATTCTCTAAGGACAAAATGAACTTTTTAAAGCTTTAGTGACAAGAGTAAATTTGACAGTTTGCTCCAGGGAAATGAAATAACAAACAAATCAATTATCCTAAGAATTATATCCGGCAAAGAAAAATACAGGAAAAGCGAAAATATAGTCTTCAAATGCATTTGTGAAACAGTTCACCAAACAGCAAAAAATAAAAAAAGTCAAATTCTGTATTCCCAAGGTCCAGAAACATGATTGGCATCATTTTACATGTTTCAATTTTCAAAATGTTTTAAAGAAACAGAGGCCTGCTGACATATTATCTTGGCTATTCATATTAGAACAGCCTTACAATGTTAGCACTGCTACAAAAGCCCTCGAGGAGCCATTGGGAGGCAGCCTCCTCTTCCTTCCTGGCCCTACCACAGGCACCTGAGGAGACAGGCCGGCACTCATGCTTCCATGAGCTTGTCTTCTCCACTGCTGGAAAACTGCAATGACGCTGGCTAAACCGCTGGGCCTCATGAACCTCAGTCTTCTGAAATGCTCTTTCCTTTCTAAAGAACTTACTTAATAACCCTTTGAGTAGTGAGTTTTTTTCAGGCTTGCTGAACCCCGGGAGTAAGGTTTTTTTTCAAAAATTGAAATTAGTTCCAGTTACAGTTTTATTAACTTAAAATCATGTTTGTTTGATAACCAATTTAGGGAAACAAGAAGAACATACATTTGCCTTTTTTAAATGTTGCCTTATACATTTTTAAGATAAATCAATCATTCTCTGGATGGTCAGGAGGCATGAGGATATACATAAACGTTCGTACTACTCAAAGGGTTAACAAGACAAAAAATGACTGATCATCTGACTGGTAGCTAAAAGTATTAATGCTTCTGTACTCAGAGAATGTGAAAGGATTTCAGATGTATTTCAAAGGCAACATCCTCCTAATTCTATATAACTTAATTGTACATGCTGGTATTAACCAAACAACTCATGAATTCACAAATCTATTTCTGTTCGCTGATGTCTTCCATTCCTGATACAGTGGCTATCAAAGCATTTCTGGTTTCAAAGACCCCTCTGTTCCTGTCGGGAGACTTGGCCTCGAGCAACCTCTTCCCCTCTCTCCACTGTTCGGCTCCTTGTGATACAGCTCTGTCTGCTGCCAGGAGCCTCCCACTTTAACTCCAGTAATAAATTATAAAACTCAAAAGTGCTAGACCACCTTCCTACATCCAAAGGGCATACTAGTTTCAGTTAACTCCCAGGATCAATAATTTGAAGTAAAGGAAGAACCAATCAAAGTGCCCATTCAATTCTAGTCCATCCCTTACCCAGAGGAAGAAGCCGTAAAGTCAGTTTGGAGATTCTGGCCCACTACATGCACCATGATTGTATTATTCCAAATCAAAAACCAGGATAGGTAGCTGCTAAATGTCTTTTTTCTTTCTTGATTTGTAAATTGGCTCAGAAAAAAGGTATAAAAAAATAGAAGACCTTCAACATTTAAAAAACTATCTTTATAAAAAGAAATGACATAAACCAAGACTTTCCAGAAAAACTGACACATAGATACCATAAAGAAAGGGCAATGAGAACCTAAAGTCAGAGCCCAGGGTCCACCTGAAAACTGACATAATACTGAGCGAAATAAGTAAATCAGAAAAAACTAAGAACTATATGATTCCATACATGGGTGGGACATAAAAATGAGACTCAGAGACATGGACAAGAGTGTGGGGGTTATGGGGTGGGGGGGAGGAAAGGGAGGGGTTGGGGAAGGGTGGGGCACAAAGAAAACCAGTTAAAAGGTGACAGAAGACAATTGGACTTTGGGTGATGGGAATGCAGCATAACCAAATGTCAAAATAACCTAGAGATGTTTTCTCCGAACATATGTACCCTGAGTCATCGATGTCATCCCATTAAAATTAATTAAAAAATAAATAAATAAATAAAAAGCTTTGGTTCATATATACAATGGAATACTACTCAGCCATAAAACATGATGACATAGGATCATTTACAACAACATGGATAGACCTTGATAACATTAAATTGAATGAAATAAGTAAATCAGAAAAAACTAAGAACTATATGATTCCATACATAGGTGGGACATAAAAATGAGACTCAGAGACATGGTCAAGATGGTGGTGGTTGCCCTGGCTGGTTGGCTCAGTGGTAGAGCGTTGGCCTGGCGTGCGGAAGTCCCAGGTTCGATTCCCAGCTAGGGCACACAGGAGAAGTGCCCATCTGCTTCTCCACCCCTCCCCCTCTCCTTCCTCTCTGTCTCTCTCTTCCCCTCCCGCAGCCAAGGCTCCATTGGAGCAAAGATGGCCCGGGCGTTGGGGATGGCTCCATGGCCTCTGCCTCAGGCGCTAGAGTGGCTCTGGTCGCAACAGAGCGACGCCCTTGATGGGCAGAGCATCACCTCCTGATGGGCATGCCGGGCAGATCACAGTCGGGCACATGCGGGTGTCTGTCTGACTGCCTCCCAGTTTCCAGCTTCAGAAAAAATACAAAAAGAAAAAAAAAAAAAAAAAAAAAAGATGGTGGTGGTTACTGGAGGGAGGGGTGATGGAGGGAGGGACACAAAGAAAACCAGATAGAAGGTGACGGAAGACAATTTGACTTTGGGTGATGGGTATGCAACATAATCAAATGTCAAAATAACCTGGAGATGTTGTCACTGAACATATGTACCCTGATTTATCAATGTCACCCCATTAAAATTAATAATAATAAAAAAAGAGAGAAAAAATAAAATAAAAAACTGACTTAAGTTCTCAGGTAGATATTAAAGCGACTCAGTTTTCAGGGATTTCCTAAGAATAATACAGAACCACTAATGCTCAGGGTGGCTAACACTGCACTAGCCTCTGGATGGATTTTGCCAAGGTTTTCACTCCTGAGTATTCATCATTCTATGATGTTTCTTTAATCCAACAATTAGTTAAAAGATACTAGGATATGAGAGGAGGCTATGTATAATGAGGGGGTAAACTTAGGGTTTAGGAAAATGTCAAATGACAGACCTGTACAGCCAACATATTGGACCAAATAAGAACAAAATGGTTTTTATGCACTTACTTGACTTGTCATCAAGGATAACAACTCCCTGTTTGCTCACACTATATACATTATGTATGATGAACTTGGGCTTGACAAGTTTAATGTCTAAAACTTCTTCTAAGGAATCTAAGCCAAGGATTTTCTGTAAACTAAAAAGATAAATAATTACATTAATTAGTTACTTTAAAAAAAATCATTATTTACCCAAAAACCTGGCATTGTAAAAGATCAATCTTTAAAATGTGTTGTTTTCATATATTTCATCCAATCTTGTGGGGCAAAAAGGCTAGAAATTGAGTAAGACAGACACATTTTAAAAATACCCTTTACCATTAACAAATTGTTTCACTAATTTATTAATGTAACATCTTGAATGCCAAAAAAATGATTTCATAACATATTATAAAAACAAAAATTAGCCCTGGCCGGTTGGCTCAGTGGTAGAGCGTCAGCCTGGCATGCAGGAGTCCCAGGTTCGATTCCCGGCCAGGGCACACAAAGAGAAGCGCCCATCTGCTTCTCCACCCCTCCTCCTCTCCTTCCTCTCTGTCTCTCTCTTCCCCTCCCGCAGCCAAGGCTCCATTGGAGCAAAGTTGGCCCTTGGCACTGAGGATGGCTCCACGGCCTCTGCCTCAGGCGCTAGAATGGCTCTGGTTGCAGCAGAGCAACGCCCCAGATGGGCAGAGCATCATCCCCTGGTGGGCATGCCGGGTGGATCCCAGTTGGGCACATGCGGGAGTCTATCTGACTGCCTCCCCGTTTCCAACTTCAGAAAAATAAAAAAAATTTAAAAATTAAAAATTAGCTTATCCAGTGATGAGAAACTGCTACTTTATGAAATCTTTATGAGAAAAAAAAAAAAACTTGCTATAACATCATTAATTTTAATTACCAATATTACATCAAACACCTAAAAGACCAAAGTTCCCACTATGTGTTTCAGTAAGTTAAGAGGTCAGTTTTACTAAAGTTTAAGAAATTTCAAATGTCTCTTCTTAACTATACTGCTCACAAAATTTAGGGGATATTTTACTGCTTTATACTCATTTTAAAATATTCTCTAATTTTTTTTCAGCAGTATTTTATATAAATGACATAGAAATGCTCAAAATTCAGTTGAATTATGTTTGATAACCAGCATAGCTGCATATAATTCAATCAAGTTGAGATTTTGATACATAATTTCAAAATATAAAATATGCAGAGAATACTGGTGGAACAAATTAGAAACAAATACATTAAAAAGTCTCATTAGGCCCTGGCCGGTTTGCTCAGTGGTAGAGCATCGGCCTGGCATGCAGAAGTCCTGGGTTCGATTCCCGGCCAGGGCATACAGGAGAAGCGCCCATCTGCTTCTCCACCCTTCCCCCTCTCCTTCCTCTCTGTCTCTCTCTTCCCCTCCCACAGCGAGGCTCCATTGGAGCAAAGACGGCCCGGGCGCTGGGGATGGCTCCTTGGCCTCTGCCCCAGGCGCTGGAGTGGCTCTGGTCGCAACAGAGCGACGCCCCAGAGGCGCAGAGCATCGCCCCCTGGTGGGCAGAGCGTCACCCCCTGGTGGGCGAGCCGGGTGGATCCCGGTCGGGCGCATGCGGGAGTCTGTCTGACTGTCTCTCCCCGTTTCCAGCTTCAGAAAAATACAAAAAAAAAAAAAGTCTCATTAATATCAAGTGCACATACTATGACAACGTCATAGACTTCCATATCTCCTCCACATTGGCCTCTGTCAGCTGTCTGCGGTAGACAAGACGGCAAGCCGGCACCTCTCCAATAGCAATGCTGTGACGCTTGTACCATATCTCCGAGTTCTAATGGTGGGAGGGGGGCAGAAAGAAAGAGAATAAATATTTCAATAGACAGTGGCATGGCTTTATGAGAAATTTCTTTAATTTGGTTATTTGTAATTTGATTTAAAATATTAACAAGAAATATGAACTAACTTTCTTTACATGGACTACAGAGAAATAAAGTATGACCTTTAAAGATCAGATCATATTATAAATGAATATTCAAGAACCACAAAAGAGCTATGACAATAAGCATGACATTTCCTGTGGGAGTTCCAAATAATCAGTGAAGTGACAATGAAATAAAACTTTCACACATTGTATAAGTTGAATGGTTGTTTAAAATAATATTCTATTATATTCAAGAATTCTCTATTTTTTGTAAGCAAAGATCAAATAAGTACAATGTTGAATAGCAGCCGCCAGATCATAGGCTCCAGCCAAAGGCAGGTACTCAAGAGCTCCACAACAGCGAGAGATGGCAAGGAGAAAAACTAATACTCAGCAAAAACATTAATATTAATTCCATCTGGATGATATGGGTAATTTTTTCTTTTGTCTCTGCCTATGAACAATACTATTAAATACATTAATAATAGAAATAACAGTTAAGTTACTGAGTACCTGTGAATTCACTAGATTCTCAAAACAACTCTACCCTAGAGAGTTATTACTATCCCAGTTCCACCAAAAAAGAAAACACACAGTGAATGAAATAGAAACAAGCTCAAATAACTAATAAATTCAAACCCAGCAGTCTGGCTCCACAGCCCACGCTGTTACTTTGCACTGTATACTGCCCCCTCAGCAAACACACAAAAAATAATTTTATGTATTTCATTTTACTTGATATAATGTCTAGGCAAGAGAGAAGATAAGACAAAACAACAAAAACCAACAAGCAAACTTGAAGCAGAGACAGAAAGAGAGAAAGAAGAAATGAATAATGCGCTCAAGTTTTTTTTTTATGTTTTTGTTTTTTTACAGAGACAGAGAGAAGGATAGATAGGGACAGACAGACAGTAACAGAGAGAGATGAGAAGCATCAATTATTAGTTTTTTGTTGCAACACCTTAGTTGTTCATTGATTGCTTTCTCATATGTGCCTTGACCATGGGGCTACAGCAGACTGAGTAACCCCTTGTTCGAGCCAGCGACCTTGGGTCCAAGCTGGTGAGCTTTGCTCAAACCAGATGAGCTTATGCTCAAGCTGGCGACCTTGGGGTCTCAAACCTGGGTTCTCCACATCCCAGTCCGACGCTCTATCTACTGCGCCACCGCCTGGTCAGGCTGTTTTGGTATTTTTGAGTGAGAGGAGGAGAGATAGTGAGACAGACTCCCACATGCAACCCGACTGGGATCTACCCAGCAACCCCTATCTGGAACTGATGCTTGAATCAACTGAGCTAGTGCCTGAGTTTGAAGCACTCAGACCAACCAAGCCATCCTCAGCACCTGGTACCAACACTTGAACCAATTGAGCCACTGGCTGCAAGAGAAGAAGAGAGAGAAGGGAGAGAGGGGGGACAAAGAGAAGCAAAGTGCCCTCATCACAAATCGAACCCAGGATGTTCATACGCCCGGCTGACACTATCCACTGAACCACTGGCCAGGGCTACTCAAGTTCTTTATGAAAGATACAGTTTCTCTATTGACCATTAACCTCATCCTTCTAAAACCTATACCAAGAGAAACAGATCCTGTTTTCTAATAACCTATTTTTGTACTGCATGCTTCATTAGAGTATGAGCTCTTTTCAGAGCAAAACTGTATCACATGTTACTGCATCTGCATAGGCTCACACAATGCATGGCACACAGTAGGGACTCAATAAATCTTTGTTGCAAGAATAAATTATTGACTTCCAAATATGACCTCTCCTCTAAGCTCCAGTGCCATTATCTTCATCTTCCTATTGGACACTTCAATTTATTTATTTTATTTTATTTATTTATTTATTTATTTTAAGGAGAATGAGAGAGGAACAGTCAGGGACAGACAGACAGGAAGGGAGAGAGATGAGAAGCATCAACTCTTAGTGTGGCACCTTAGTTGTTCAGTGACTGCTTTCTCCTATGTGCCTTGACCAGGGGGCTCCAGCAGAGAGAGTGACCCTTTGCTCAAGTCAGAGACCTTGGGCATCAAGCCAGTGACCATTGGGTCATGTCTATGATCCCACACTCAAGCTGGCAACCCTGCACTCAAGCTGGATGAGTCTGTGCTCAAGCCAACAACCGCTGGGTTTCAAACCTGGGTCCTCAGCATCCCAGGCCAATGCTCTATCCACCGCGCCACTGCCTGGTCAGGCCAGACACTTCCATTTAATACAACCCAACTTTACAATCAAACATACTTAAAACCAAATTCATCACTGTCCTGACATATCTGCAAGCCCTTATAAAGTCCCAGTTTCTGTCACCAGTGTCACTTTCTCATAACACAACTTCTTCAGATAATTTTATTTCTTTTACGTACATTGCCAAAAAATGTTTACAGCAAACAAAATCATACTTTACAAGCAAAAGTATAAATTGGACATCAAGTTATTCACTTAAACACTGGCGTTACTACAATTTTTAAAAACTGCCATCCAAAATTTCTCTCTGTATTTTATTTTTTAAGCATTATTTAAATGTTGGTTGTCTTTTCCGGGGATATTTTAAAGAAAATAAATGTATGTCCTCAAAAAGGACAATGAGCTTAGGTTTTCCAAGACTAGCAGATTCTTCCTTTGTTCATATTGTATAGGGCTCATTCCACAATACTCCATGCCCCAGCCTTCTCGCTCTCAAGAAAAGAGAGAAAAGAGCAAATTACTGAACAGAAAAGAAAAGGATATAGTTAAAAAGTTTAACAGAGAATCGGTTGGTCTGAACATATGAAAACAGCTACCATTTATTTAGGCCAAGTGCCAAAAGGCAAGATGAAAAAATCCAAAACCTAGTCTTTCTTTGTTACTGGTCTCGCAGATACTGTTTTAAAGTACTTTCAGATCATAGTTCATAAGGAACTGACAGAGAGAACCGGACTAAGCCTGGTGGTTCACAGACCACCACTTATTTCTCCCTGCTGCTAGCCCTCAGCCTCTTAGTAATGGCACTTACCATCACAACTGGCCTCACTGGGATGTTCTCTTGTGAAGCGCCTGGTGGGGGGTCATTCCATTCTGGAAATTTAATAACATCCTTTTGGTATAGGGGTCTCTTTGGATATGGTTTCAGGGGTGAGGAAGGAGGAAATCTAAAAACCAAGAAGGAAATCTCTATTATCATAGTTAGTGGAAGGCACAGATATTTTAACAATAGTCACTTCTTACTTATATCCTTGAGAAATTATATAACAGCAAACTTCATATAATGAGTTCATACTTAATCAAATCATTATACATGGCTAATTATACCAAACAATAGACGATTTTAAAAAAATATACATTCCTCATTCCCATCAAATAACATTTATAAAGAAAAACAGGAATCAAACAGGTTATATATTTTTAAATAGGTAAATCTTGTTGCCTTAACATTTGACTTTCATGATTAAATATGTTCTTAATGGTATGCTTAGGTAAGCCGTTTTTTTCACCTAGCCCAATACCCTTACTGCCTCCTAACTCCAGCTGAAATTTGTAGACTATGCAAATAAAAATTATTGATAGATCCTTAGTAATACTTGCTAAGAAAGCATATATTAGAACAAAAATCAGTTGACCTAATATTCTAAAGTAGAACTACTTCTAATAAAGATTAATTCTCTTCCCCTGGAATATCCATCACTTCATAGTGAGATTGAAGCTTCGGTCTAGAAATCAATGGTGGAAGAAAGCTGTCCAATGACCTTATTTTGCCTTTCAGTATTCCTCTGTTTCTATCCCTCTAAGGAATCAACAGCATTACTACTACTGAACACAGAAGCCTAAATACAACCTACCCTGTTTCTCCGAAAATAAGACATCCCCCGAAAATAAGACCTAGTACAATTTTTTTCAAGCTTAGAAATATAAGGCCTCCCCTGAAAATAAGACCTAGCGTGTCTTTAGCAGCAAAAATTAATATAAAACACTGTCTTATTTTTGGGGAAACAGGGTAGATTGTTGTACATGGAAATAGAGTCACAAGAAATTCTTGATGGAATTCAGAGTTTGGCTGGTTATTGCTGATGTTTGTGATGACATGACTACAGTATATTAATAAATGTTGACTTTTTGTTCAACAATAAATGTGAATTCTTGTTCATGGAAAAATAAGACATCCCCTGAAAATAAGACCTAGTGTGTCTTTAGGAGCAAAAATTATTATGGGACAGTCTTATTTTCGGGGAAACACAGTAACTCTCTTTAAACTTGCCTAGACCATACCTGATCAAGAACAGAATGGTTATTAATACATATTTTCCTTAGAGGATCTTTTTCTGTTAGCCTGTTAGAAAACAGTACACTGCATTGCACTGCCTTATAAAGCAATGTAAAACTCCAGTTCTTTTTTCTTCCTTTTCTTTTTGTTTGACTCCAGGTTCTTAATGATGACATAGATGTCAGTAGGCAATTAACTATTTTGACGTTTTATTTATTTAAGCCAAAATAAAGGCTTAAAATTTTGTCCATGATATTCATAGGAAATATAATCAAATAAATTATAAAGATCTTATTCCTAAAGCAAATGCAGAACTAAGGAATTTTTAAATACCTATAGTTTACAAGGAAAGTTTTATTGAGGTGAATTAGGAGAATCACAAATAAAGAGTACTATGGAGAAACATTTCAAAAGCAGTCACAATAGACTTGAAAAAAGATGACTGACAGAGAAAAGCTGAGTTTTGTTTTCTCTGTCAAGTATATCCAACATCCAGTAACTGACTTGAAAGGTCAGTTTTGAGTCAGTAGGGAAAAAATGAGGTCTGCAATAATTAAATCAAGTTAAAGATAAATAAACTAAAAGATACCTTAAATTTTTAGTATTAAGTTACCAAGACAGTTATTTTCAATGATTCCAAACTACAACTTAAATTAAACCCTAAAGCCAGTGAAAGTTACCCTAGTTCTTAAGTAGAGCCTGGTTTACAGAATTCTAATCCTGCTTCTTAGGCACCAACAATCACAACAAAGTACTATTTCCAGCCAAAGTATAGCATGTGTGCACACACACACAAACACACTCCTACACAGCCTTGCATTCTCATCCAATACTGCATATATATTATAATTCCTGCAACAGAGAACAGCAGTACCCTAAGACCATCTTGCCACAAGCACAACCCATGCGGAGATGCCCCAGAGGATGAAACCTCATGCAGAAACAGAGGGGCCAAGAAGCACAAAGTCACATGTTTGTAAGCAGAGAAAGAACATCTTGGAAGTAAATTATCTTGCATATAGGTAATGGGCAAACTGTCAGATGAACTTTTTCTAAATTTTTTACAATAAAACCATGAGTAAAATAAAATAAAATAAAATATATAAGCCATCAAAATAACATCACAAGGAGACAGCATTTTACATGTACCAGATGGGTAAAACTTAAGGCAGTCAGTATCAAATATTTTCTACTATTGGAATAAAAATTAGCAAATCCACCACAGAAAATAGTTTGGCATTACCTAGTAAAGTTGAACATGGGCAAATCCCCTAAACTAATTCCACTTCAAGGAATTCTGGCTCTCCTAAAGAAACTTCCACATGTGCAAAATGAAACATGTCCACAAATGTTCATGGGGGCATTGTTTATAACAGCAAAAAACTGAAAGCAACCCAAATCACCACTGGAAATTCCATGAATTGTAATAAACATATCATCATGAAGGAATTTCAAAAATTATGAGAAATAAAAGAACAAGTCAGAGAAGAACATTTACTCTTTGATATCTTTTATATAAAGGT
The DNA here is from genome assembly GCF_036850995.1 of Saccopteryx leptura. Classification (NCBI taxonomy): domain Eukaryota; kingdom Metazoa; phylum Chordata; class Mammalia; order Chiroptera; family Emballonuridae; genus Saccopteryx; species Saccopteryx leptura. Next base: position 135,733,778 of record NC_089503.1, read on the forward strand.
CAAAACAGAAAAATATTTCAGAAACAAATCAATATATTGTTTAAGGATACATGCATAAGTGTTAAAACAATAAAGAGAAGCAACAGTAAAATTAAAACAGAAATCAGGATATTGATGACCTCTGAGGAAAAGATGCAAAGTGTGGGTAAACAGGTGTTCATTTTCTCATTCCTATATAAAGTGATCAACTACAATTTATACATTCTTCTATGGAAGATCTATTTTTCAATAAAACTGTTTGAAAACATTTTTTAAAAGAACAGAGCTCCCTCTAGTGGGCTACATTATAGCTCCCTCTAGTGGGCTTTTGCTTTATAAATTATAAATTTAATCCTAACATGATCATGGACTCCAGAATTTAAAGTCCCTTAGAAATGATCTAGTACAAACTCCACACTTGTACACTGAGGCTAGAAAAGGTGCTGCTACAGCTAATCATCCAACGAAACAACCCACGTCTCCTACTGCCACCTCTACTGCCAAATATTGGTTGCAAAAAAATTAGAAAACAATCTATAATAGAACTACTATCTTTTGATAAATTTACTTGAAACACATTAGAATTCATTAATCAATCAACAAAAATACTCTACGGCATCTAAACCACAAGTAAAACATAGTTTATAATTTCAATAAATTTTCTGAGTCATAAATGACAGAGGACACAATGACTTAAACTCCTGTCCAAATATTATATACTGAAATTATTCCTATAGCATCAGCAGAAATCTGCAGCATCTACAGAGCTCTTGCCAGCCTGAGTCTGCCACTATGCCTTTGTATAGAAAAGCCAACCAGGCAGTGATTACTGTAGGAGTGGCCTGAGACTGCCATTTCCCAGAAACCCATCGGTTAGGCAAACTCAGAACAATTTGCTGGGTTTCAATGTACTCTGTACCCATTCAACATATTTTTTCAGCCCAGTAATGCTAATAGCATTATATCATTTAAATGCTGAAAAACTGCTATTGATTGCATTTCACAATACTACTTGAAAGTATATTAGGATCATAAAGTATTCAAGGGAAAAAGAATGAGAGACAAAGAAAAATAATTAATTGTCAAACTAAGGAAGCCTCTAAACTCCCAGCTCAGAAATCATCTCTTATTCTATGTGGATAAAGATTCCATTATGAGTAAAGGATCAAATAAGTATTTTTTTTTTTTTCTTTTCATTTTTCTGAAGCTGGAAACAGGGAGAGGCAGTCAGACAGACTCCTGCATGCGCCCGACCGGGATCCACCCGGCACGCCCACCAGGGGCGATGCTCTGCCCACCAGGGGGCGATGCTCTGCCCATCCTGGGCGTCGCCATGTTGCGACCAGAGCCACTCTAGCGCCTGAGGCAGAGGCCACAGAGCCATCCCCAGCGCCCGGGCCATCTTTGCTCCAATGGAGCCTTGGCTGCAGGAGGGGAAGAGAGAGACAGAGAGGAAAGCGCGGCGGAGGGGTGGAGAAGCAAATGGGCGCTTCTCCTGTGTGCCCTGGCCAGGAATCGAACCCGGGTCCTCCGCACGCTAGGCCGACGCTCTACCGCTGAGCCAACCGGCCAGGGCCAAATAAGTATTTTTAAGAAGGAAAGAGATATGATCCAATCTGCAAGCTAATCCTACTTCAGATAAGCAATAAATATTTAGAAAACAAATTTCTTTTGCGATGGAAGAAAATATATAAATTACTGACGACTTCTAAAAAAATATACAAGATTTACAGGGAAAACAACCATCATTTCATTAACACCAAAAATCATAAACTTACTTAGGTCTAAATCTAACAAAACTTGTGCAGAGTCTGTACTTAAAGCTACTAAACAAAGCTGAGAGATTGAAAATCTAAAGAAACTGAGAGATAAACCATGTTCATTACTTGAAAGACTCAATTTTGTTAATTTGTCAAATCTCCGTACTGATCTGCAGATTCCACAGTTTCACTCAAAACCTCAACAGAAAGTTTTGTAGGATACGCAAACTGATTCTAAATTCATGTGAAAATGCAAAAGAACTAGAATAGCCAAAACAATTTTGAAATAGAGCAAAGTCAGGGTACACGCTACCAGATTTCAAGATTTATTATAAACCTAATGTAATCTAGACAGTGTTGTCATGGAGACAAGCTGGACATATAGGACTCCATGGTGCTGTTTCCCACACACATATGAATACACGGCCAACAACCAAGGGGTAGAAGCACCCGGTTCCAGGCCTCCCAATGACCCAATCCCACAACTAGAGGTCCTGCCCCCTACAGAGTGAGTGCTCTTGCCAGGAAACACAGAGGGGCACTGTGGACGCCTTGTGGCAGGGAGCAGCAGGGACTGATCCTGACCAGCAGAAAGAGGGCAGGCTGCTCTGACCCTGTAGAGCAGGGGTAGTCAACCTTTTTCTACCTACCTCCCACTTTTGTATCTCTGTTAGTAGTAAAATTTTCTAACCGCCCACTGGTTCCACAGTAATGGTGATTTATAAAGTAGGGAAGTAACTTTACTTTATAAAATTTATAAAGCAGAGTTACAGCAAGTTAAGCACATAATAATAATTACTTACTAAGTACTTTATGTCGGATTTTTGCTAAGTTTGGCAGAATAAATCTTTATAAAACAACTTACTATAGTTAAATCTATCTTTTTATTTATACTTTGGTTGCTCTGCTACCGCCCACCATGAAAGCTGGAACGCCCACTAGTGGACGGGAGGGACCATGTTGACCAGCACTGCTGTAGAGGAAGGAAACTTGTGGCAGCTCTTGGTACTTCCTGTGCACTGTAACAGGCATGTGCAGAAATACTGCCTAAGAGGTGCACGGTTATCCAGGGTTCCGACTCTCAGAAATGAACTTTTGGGTCACACTACCAGGTAAGCCAGCCAAAGCCTGCCAAGGTGATAGGTGAGGGTGAGGAAATTTGCATGGAGTGTGAAGAGAGAGAGGATGAGCACTAGTGTAGCCATTAGACCGGCTGCAGCAACACTATTCTTCCTAGTAATTTCCATCTCCTAGACCAGCGTGGGAAGAAAGCCCTGTGAAGCAGATCTGGGCCGCATGAGAAACGGACTGTGCTGGCCACGGAGGTGCACAGCCTCGATCTCCCTTCAGGAACCCAACAGACTCCAATATGTAGCTGCTTGTTCCTTCCATGCTTCTCCCAGGAAGCTCCCACACATGAGTAGGCACAGTGAAGCTCCTGGAGCTGACCAACCCTAACAGAAGACCCGGGACTCCTCTAAGCAGACAACCTCTGCCCAGGACTCCTCGTCAGGCTGGCCTACACTTTCTCAGAACTGCACCCTGTGGTCTGCTATCCAATTCTTCCCCTCTCTATTTCACAGAGGGCAGATCTGCATCATGATCTGAAGGCTATCCCCAATTCCTGTCCTTTTCCCTTTCTCCCTTCAGGTGACCCAGGACACTGGCATTAAGTCACCTGCAATATAGAGGTTCATCTTGGCATCTCCTTCTCTTCTCAGAGGGTCTAAACTAAAAGAATCTTCTAGTACTTTGCACTCATCTATGTGTGATGACTTCACATCACTTCAAACAATTTAGGCGCCTCCTATCAAGGTAACAGAGATACAAGAATTAATACCAGTTTTTGCCCTAGAAACTTAGTCTAGGGCAGGAGTAAGCAATCACAGCTTGCAGGCTAAACCCTCCCACTTGCTTTAATTACTGAAGTTTTACTGGAACACAGTCATGCCCAGTCCCTTACATGTGCTCCGTGGTTGCTTTCACCCTGCAACAGCAGTCAGGCAGTGCGTCTGAGGAGGGCTGACCCACAAACATTTACTATCTGGCCCTTTACAGAACAAGTTTGCTGAGCACTGGTCTGGTGAGACCAGTGATACCCTCAAGACAGAAATGTTAGCTTCCTTACTTTGTAGATGAGGATATGGAGGTTCAGAGTATAAGCAATTTGCCTAAGATCACATGGACAGCAGAAACTCAGAGCAGGGAATCAAACCCAGGTCTGCCTCACTATATATAAACCCTGTGCTTGTTACAGCTTCTCCATTACTCAGCTTGTATTATACTTAGCTATGCTTATTTGATGTGGGAAATGACTGAGCTACTAACTCAGGAATAGAGGTGGGGTGATTACTGCTTAACTTCTTTCGGGGGGGGGGGGGAGGAAACTTCACTTACTAACCTTTGAACTTTTCTCAATAAATACAAGGCATTGTGCTGGGTGTGGGGCAGAGGTAAGAGCAAATTCTTTCACTACCTTTCCTACCAGCACTCCCTGCATAATGACAGACATGTTCTTACATACTCCAGCTCATTCATGACATGATGATGCCTTTTATTAGCAAATCCCCTTACCTTGATCAACCTCTCCTCTCCTTGCCTGGCAAGCACTTATCCCAAAAGAATTGCTGACTGACTCAAGCAAAGTTGATTCCCTAGTCCTAGTCCTTCAACAGCACCAAATTCACATCCTTAGAGTGGCATTTGTGACAATGAATTCTGACTTATCTGTCTTCCTATCTAAACTTTTAACTGAAGATAGGGTCATGCATCCAAAGTGTTTCCAGTGTGGCATAAGCAGGCACTCCACAATGCTTGAGAAAGGAAAAGGAAGCAGGAATGGAGGACAATGGAGAGACACAGCATACGTGAGATCTAATTAACATTGACCCCAAAGAACACGAAATTGCTCTAAGAAAAGCCAGAGCATAAGTATTAACCAAGCAACTGGTAAAATGCTCACTGGACATCATTGGCATAAAGAGGTTTAAATAGACTATACTTTCTGATACTCACATAAAACATTTGTTTGGCCTCTCCTACTTCTACTTTGAAAGTTTATAAACTCCTCAAATCCAGAGTGCAACACCCTCACTTTTCAAGGACTTTTATAAACGTGGTCTTATATCTCAAGGCACATTTCCACTACTCTCAGAATGTTGTGGTTTAGGATTAACTGAGAAAAACTGATTGGTACCTACATGATCTTTATTGTTTTGTTTCAAGATTAACAGTATTTGAGAAATCCAATCCACATTCTCTTCATCTACAAGGGGAGCGCTCAGTGAGCCATTGCTCCATTCCCTATTAACGATAATCACCAACACCATGAATTCCCAGGAAAGAAACCTAGGTCAGGTTTAAAGAAGAAAGGATTTTCAAGGGCAAACTGGCAAAGACTGAGTACATCAAACAACTATTAGGGAAAGGGATACAGAAACCTGACAGAGAACATGAAATGCAGGAATGAAGAAGACCACAAATGAAGGGCCAGGATAGAAAAATAAATCATGAAATCCTTACAAACTAATCCTCAAAAAGCCTTAAAAAATGTTACAAAACAAAAAGTTTATCAGGAACTGCTTTTTCTGAGTCAGGACAGTCTATTTCAATGCATTATTTTACACACCTACATGTACTGGCATTTTTTATACGCAATGATGGCAGCAGTAATGTAACCTCAGAATCAATGGGACTTAACAGCCCAAATGAGAACTTCCAGCCCAGGGCGCAAGTGTAACCAGCCTCCTACTTACCCTTCATGGACTATGCTCCTGTGCCTCAGGGACTACCAGGATCCTCAGCTGGAATACGTCTGATTCAGTATCTCTGACTGCCTCAGTTCTTTCGGATCTGTTGCTTAGCTTTTGGTCAGTCCATATACACACAAAAATCCTGGCACTATTTCCTAGGACCCAAAAGTTGCTCCCGTTTTTCTCCCTCTGCAGGCATTGCTTGTTATATCAAGGCTGCGTTCTGGGTGACAGAAACCAATTCTGGCTAATTTAACCAGAAAGAAACTTGAAAATGTCCAAAGAAGTCACAAAATCAACAGGAGAGCTGGAGAACCAGGATTAGGAAAAGAAAAAAATAATAAAAGAGAAAAAAGGCCCTGACTGGTAGGCTCAGTTGGTTGGACCATTGTCCCTGCAGGCCAAGGTTGTGGGTTCAATCTCTGGTCAAGGCACATACAAGAATCAACCAATGCATAAATAAGTGAAACAACAAATTCATGATTTTCTCTCTCCCTCCCTTCCTCTTTCTCTATCTCAAATCAATAAAAAAAGAAAAAGAAATTAAGAAAAAAGAGAGAAAAATGTCAGGACGAGGGGAAAAGGAGGCCACAGCAGCATGCAGCACAGGAACCCAGTGACAGTCTAGTGTGAAAGGCACTGCTGGCGCCTGGCGCCTGGCCGCCTCCGAGACCTCTGCCCTTGCTCCTGCTGACCACCACCACCATCACAAGGAACTCCAGGCTGTTCCTTCCTCTCTGCATCCCTCACTCAAGGTTCAAAGTTCTAGGTAGGAACATACCAACACAATTCTGCACCCTAAGAGGGAGTATCTCACCTACTGAGGCTTCCACTGGTAGGAACAGGGCCCTGCCTCCCATCATGGTTCATATAAACAAAAATTCCACAAAATAAGAAAGTTTTAAATGCGTGGTAATAAAAAAAAATAAAAAAATAAAGTCAAATGTCTATCCTACTACTACTATTCAATTAACTCTATTCGAGAACGCAGACTTTATTCCTATTCCTACTCAAAACACTAACCTTGACTGCCTTGTCTTTTTTAAAATAAAAGTCTACTCCACAGACAGGTATTTAAAAAACTCCATCAAATGCATCCCTATGACATCCTGACCTAAAACAACTTCCTAAGCCAGGTCAGTCTCCTTGTTCTCCCAACAGAGCTGGCGTGCATTTCTGAGAGCCTCGGTCTTGCCACTCTTATCACCTGAAATATCATCTCCCTTCCCATCCCTTCTCACTCAGATCCTACCCCATTCTCAGGACTCAGGCTGAAGACCTCCACCACCTCCTCCATAAGGACTCACTATCCCATCCCACTGAGTAGGTCACAGACACAATTCCTGCACTGGCCAGACAGACAACATAGTCATGAGACAGTCAGGTGTAATGTAGAGAAATGGTGGAAAGTATGGCAACTGGAATGCGTTTGCCCCATCTAAAGACTTTCAGGTTCATAATTTTTTTTTTGGGGGGGGGGGTGACAGAGACAGAGAGAGGAACAGATAGGGACAGACAGACAGGAAGGGAGAGAGATGAGAAGCATCAATGCTTCGCTGCAGCACTTTAGTTGTTCATTGATTGCTTTCTCATATGTGCCTTGACCGGGAGGCTACAGCAGACCAAGTGACCCCTTGCTCAAGCCAGTGACCCTGGGCCAAAACTGGTGAGCCTTGCTCAAACCAGATGAGCCCATGCTCAAGCTGGCGACCTCAGGGTTTTGAACCTGAGTCTTCCGCGTCCCAGTTCGACGCTCTATCCACTGCGCCACCGCCTGGTCAGGCTCAGGCTCAGGTTGATAATTTTTTAAATCACTGTGTTAGAAGCTATTAGCATTAGGTGCTTTTGGGGGAGAAACCTAGGTGGCTGGGGAAGAGAGGTAGAAGGGAGATTTTTTTATTATATATATTCTTTTTACTTTGTAAATTTTGAACCACATTAAAGTATTACCTTCACAAAATATTTAAAATAAAAATTAGATAAAATTTTAATGACCAAACACTATACCAGTCAAACAAAATAGATGTGTCATCCCAAGGACCACCACTATAGCACCTCTAATTCACTGTTTGCTACAGGTTCGTTTGAGTTAATTGATTAAATACTGTCTTGGTTCTGTTATTGTCTTTTTTCCCATGTGTATAAACTATAAAAACAAGCTGCAAAGTTAAAGAGAAAGAGAACCATGTTATATTTCCTTTTTATCTCCCTCATAGCCTTAGAATGAGAAACACATGATTATGTACTCAATATCTGGAATCAAAGTTTGGAATTTACAAAGTCCTTAAAGGTATATATAGTTCATCTTTGTCATTTTATAGATGAAAAGAAAACCCCACTAATGCCTAAGAAGGTTAAGGAATTTATCCAACTATTATAGAACAGGAACCTAGCACCTGATGAAATGAATAAAAACACAAGAAAAAAATCACAGGCACACATTCTGAGCTTTTACTATTAAAACAAGGATGTCCACTAGAGGGAGCCAATAGTCCAATAACTTGAAGGTGCTCCTAAAACAGTTCCTTCAAAAGATCCGAAGGGTAGTAATGAAGAATTTTTTCCAGGCCACTGAAAATGACTAAGTGGCCACAAACCTAAAACAATGTAAATTCAGATTTCTTTCACTAGAGGCACAAATAGAGATTTTCAAATCTCTAGCATTAAAAATTATATTAGCATATAGTAAAACTAGTCTGTGTGTGGGTACATGCACGTGTGTACGTGTGTGTGTGTGTGTGTGTGTGTACAGTTCTATCAATTTTTGCATATTTGTATAACCACCATAGTCAGGAAACAGAACAGTTCCATTATTCCCCCAACCAAAAAAATTCCCTCCCGCTTTCATTTTATAGTCACACCCTCCCACTGCACCACCACTCTCAACACATAGTAGCATTCAGTTGTATAGATATACAATGTTTACCCATTCATTCACTGAAGAACATTTGGTTTGTATTTAGCTACTGAGGATTATTAACAGAGCTGCTGTAAATATTAATGTACAAGATTTGTGTAATGACAAGTTTTCATTTTTCTAGAGTAAATGCCCAGGAGCAGGAATACTGAGTCATAGTGTAAGAATATATTGAACTTAAACAAACAAACAAAAAAAACCCCTGCCAAACTGATTTCTAGAGTGACTTCCAACCTATGCTTCGCACCAGCAATAAATGAGATTTCATCCTCAACAGCTCTTGATATTGTCAGTATTTTTGTTTTAGCCATTCTAATAGATATGCAATGATATCTTGTCATGGTTTTAATTTGCATTTCCCTAATGCTAACTATGCTAAACATAGTTGAAGTGTTTATTTGCTATTTGGTTGTCTTTGGTTAAGTGCATGTTCAAGCATTCTATTCATTTAATTGGTATTTTCACTGTTGAGTTTTGTGAGTTCTTTATATATTCTTGATACCAATTCATTGTCATTTCTGTGGTTTGCAGATAGTTTCTCCCCATCTGCAGTTTGTCTTTTCATCCTCTTACGTGTCCTTCACAGAGCAAAAGTTAATAATTTTGAAGTCAAATTTATCATGTTTTTATTTCTTTTATAAATCACGCTTTTGGCATCAATGTTTAAGAACATTTTTTCCTAACCCCAGGACATAAAGATTTTCTCCTTTTTTATTAAAATTTTGTAGTTTTACATTTAAATCTATGATTCACTTTGAATTTCTTGTATCAAGTGCATGGCGTAGGTTGAGGTTCATTGTTTTTGTACAGAGAGGATAAATATCCAGTTGTCCCAACACCACTACTGAAAAGACTACTCTTTTTCCTTTAAATTACTTTTACAACTTTGTCAAAAATCAATTGGTCATATCTGTGTGTGTTTCTGGACTCTTCTGTTCCATTGACCTATGTCTATCCCTTCACCAACACCAGTCTTCATTAGTGTGGCTTTATACATAGTAAAGCTGGGTAGCATGATTCCTCTGTTTTCTAAATTAAGAACAGTTAAAGTGACAGTAGTCAATAAAGTTGACAATATCTACATAAAAACATTTATTTTCAAATCAAAATCAGTATTTTGGAAATAGACAGGAATAAAAGCTAATTATGAGGGAAAAGAAACAGAAAGAAGAGAGAAAAATGAAGTAGGAGAAAAAGGAAAGGGAAAAGAAGGGAACATGAGAGCGATACACAGAGACGTAGAAACAGAACAAGAGGAACAGAGAGAGGTAGGAGAATAAAAAGAAAATGGTTCCCTTCACATTAGCTCTAAACCACTACAGCTGAGCCAGTGAAGGCCCCTCTGTGACCACTGGCTCGGATGCAAGTACCCAGCGAGGCCAGCATCAGTAGTGACAGCAGGTCAGGGAGGGTCAGGTGTAGGCTCCAGACCCAGGACCCCAACCTGCTAAAGACATACACGAGGCCACTTTCCTCGTTAAACAGTCCAAAGCAAGTATTTTCCATATTACACACTTCTACTTTTATATAACCTAATACATCAGGTTTAAATAATCCTACATAATTGTCTGTTCACATACATAAATGGAGAGGTTCAATGATCACCACAAAATTTCTTTAACTAGAACATTCCTGGTATTTTATTTAGATGTTTCAAAGAGAAAATTGTCTGCGTTCTCCGAGGATGAAGTACCCACCTTGCCCATCTCACAGGGTTGTCATGAAAATCAAATAAATCATGAGGAAACTGCTTCATAAATTGAAATTTCTTAGAAAAATACAAGATAGTATAACTGGCTCTCATCAGAAGCCTTGTTAGACACAAATGATAGCATCTGACTCAACTCTGAGTTCCCTTCAGTGAAATCTAAAATTGTCTTCACGAGAAGCAAATCCAGAACTCTTTCTAGTAACCTATATTAGTAACAGGAAAGAAGTGGCTCAGTAAATAACTGGGCCCTTCCCTGCAGTTTCTCTTCTGATTATTATGAACATCAGATATTAGGATCTTGCCTTCCTTTCTTACATACTAAAATTCATAATTTCCTTCTACTATACTTCTCTTTGATTCTTGAGAAAAAAAAATCACAGTTAACAAATATAAATGCAGTCACAGAACATGACATTTTTAAAAAAATAAAATGTGACATGTTTCAAAATAAAAGCTTAACTCACCATCATTATAAAATATGTGTGTATATAATCTATCTTTAAAACATACTATATGAGCCTTTATATTTCATGTAGCTCCCTCTAACTATGCCTTTCTGTATTTCACAGACCCAGGAAACCACTGATCCCCTACAATATTTGTATAAATATTTAGGTTAATTATGGTTACCTTACCCCCTTTATTTGAGAACCTCTTGAAAGACAACTGATCATTTAATACATATTACATAATAATACATTACTAGAACTCTGTGAATATCTAAGCATGTGATGACCACGCACATGTTTGTTTACTATTCTGTGTGTTTACTCATTCACTAATTTATTTAGAAAGCAAGTCACCCTCATGTCATGAAAATGGGAGCAGAGTGGTGTACCACAAGAACATAGTTTTCAGAGAAAGAGACCTCAATTCAAATCCTGACTCTCTCAGTACTAGCTGAGTGACTAGAAAAGTTAATGACTTTGACCTATTCCTTCCCTAAACTTTAAAATCAGGATGTTACCTACATCTATAGGTATTGAGTTAAATGAAGATTATACAAGTCTGGCACTCATAGGTGCTCTAGAATTCTCATTCCTTTCTTCCCATTAAGAACTCTCAGATGTGCATTCTTGTCTTGATCCTACTAATAAAGTCTCCTCTTCCATAAAGCCTGATATTTAGAAACATGTTCTGGAATTTCTTTACCGTATTGATTCTCCATCACGTCTCAAACCTAATCTGCCTCTAGCTCCTAATCTCCCTTGTGTGCATTCACTGTAATTCGCTCTAGGACTTATTTAACTGCAAGCAGCACTGGAAATGGAGCTGGTGGGGAAGGGACCCCCACTCTTCCAGGGAGCACTGGCATGTGATCGAGATGGTGCTCAGCACCAGTCCCAGAAGCTGTCTGTGAGCAACAGCTGCCTCCACACAAATGCCTCCTGAACAAGTGATTTACATGTCTGCATAGATTACATCCCAGATTAATCTGAGAACATCACACATCAGGGGTTAATTTATAAAACTTCCACTCAGGAGAAGGGAAGACTGAGTTTCCAGATGGTAAACAATAAAAGAAAATACTGCTTCCATTATGACTCACAGTATTCCGTAGGAGAAACTACTGGGGGGTAGGGAGAATCATTATTTCATGGACAAATTTAATCTGTGCATGCACTCTTGTTTTTTAAAGGGGAGACGTGAGGAAGTCTTCATATTGAAGGGCACACGCTCTCAGTCAGCGCTGGGCAGTTAGCTCCTAGAGCCTGGTCCTATTTTCCAGTTCTGATGACGCTTAAAGCCTCAGAGGACTAAATGAGAGGCACCCCATTTAAGGTCACAATGGAACAGGTTGGAAGTGACTCATCAGACAATCTTTTAGCAGTGTGTTGCCTAAATCTTGATGGGAAACAAGCAATTCGAGTTTCCCAAGAGAAATAATCACTGAAGAATCCCCAATGAAATGCGGCATGTGGAACCAGTGCTAGAGTTTCTACTGCCTGGTGCTAATAAGCACTGTGATCTCAGAATAGTCTAACATCACGCACAACCCTAATTAAAAGTTGGATCAGCAAGCCAGAAATAACTGCCGAATGGATAAACAACTAATTGCCAAGATGATAATCTTGATATATAGAAGCTGAAGACGGCTATGAAACTCTGTGAGGAAATTAGATTCCAAACGTACAGCAATGTGTGGTCTTGGCCTTGGCACCCTCTCCTTGCTCTGCAACCTTCCTCAGCAGCTCGTCTCAAAGAAGCCAAAGAAATGTTTCAGGTTGGAGAGTCAGGTTTTCTCTACTCAAAGCCAGGTGTCTGCGTGGTCCCCAGATGCCCCCACGAAATGTGTTGTAAGAGGATTCCTTACTTTTCTGGGGGCAGGCTGCTCTTTTTGCAGTGCTGCTGCTCGCAGCCAAGTTACAAAGAGCAGACAAGGTAGATTAGGAGCGAGAGGCAGATTAGATTTGAAAACAGATGAAGACTCAATTCCTTATTATTCTGGAGTAAAAGAAAGCAAATATTAGAAGCCCATATTCTCCATTTTTTTAAATCTCTCTCATTTCTTAGCCTTTTGATAGGCCTCTCTGTAGCTTAGTCAACAGTTCCTCTTTTCTGGACTTGTGGGGCTTCATTCCTTGTTAGTCTCCTCCCATTCCCAGAATCTTAGGTAGGTCCCTTCCACCTCGGGCAGTAACAGCCTAGCCAGCAGTGGGCATGGATACATAAGCAGAGACATCCATTTCCTTCAGATTACCTGGTGCTAAGTGTCCAATAATAAAAAAATACTGTAACATGAGCAAAATGAGAAAAAGCAGACGTACAGTGAGGGTTAATGTGAGACATCAGGGACTTCTAGTACAATCTTCACATGAGCCCTGAGTTCTGCTTAAATATCAGACCCACTTTGCCACTGGTGCCCTTGAATACACGCCTCTCATTGCATACACAGGCCAACCCAGAGCTACTGCTAACCTTTTTCAGATTCTCTAGGAAAAGTACAATGCTGCAAATGGTTATACAGTAACAACACTTTCAGTTCAACACAGCACAGGGGAAGCATCCCTCCAAGGGACAAGGTAGATTCTTTCCCAGAGGAAGTTTCAACACTGACCAGATCCACGTTTCCTCCCCTTCAGGGGAGGTTTACTGGTTGCTGTTACCTGTATAAATGCCCGTTATCTTCAAAATCTTCCTGACCCCACTTTCCCTTGATGTCTTCAATAACATGATTCTTCAGGAATTTTTTCAGCAGCTGCACCGTTTGTTTGCGGGTCACTTCAGGACCAAAGTTCTGGCTGCACGTCAGCAGCTCATGCAGCCAGTCCACAGCTTCAGCCGCCGTGAAGCAGCGTTCGTAGCTTTTGAAACGACAGCGATGTTTCCGTAAAGGCATCCTAGTGCGAAAAAGCTCAACGGTTTCATTCCACTAGTAGAAAAAAGAGAGAAAGGCATTTGGTAATCAATTGATGTTTTAAAGGTTATTGCATCCAAAATATTTAAGACAACAAATGCAGTATTTCATTTAAAAGATTTCATTAATAATAGAGCCTTGAAATTTATGTACCATATTTCCCCATGTATAAGACGCACCTTTTATCAAAAAAAAGGGGGGGTATAAAAACTGGGTGTGTCTTACACAGTGGCTGTAGATTTTTTACTTGCATTTCCTGCTTTTTCGTGCTTCTTTCTGCACTCGTTGAAGACAGTGATTCGTCAACAGATGAGGACAAGCTAATGGATGGGAGTTTTGACAGTGATGAGTTGTATGAATTTATGATGAATAAAACTTGAGTTCTATAACTTTATGTAATACATATTTTTTCAAATTTCATGGCCCCCAAATTAAGGTGTGTCATATATATGGGAGCATCATATACATGGGGAAATACGGTATTTACAAGCTTTGCTCTAAAAAAAATGTAATTTTTAAAAATTAGTGTATTCACTCCATAAATATTTACTGGAAATATTGTCATCAAGCTGTCTTATTATGAAAACTTAATGGATTTTTAGATTAATGAGAACCATATGCTCAAAAATAATAGTAAACTTAGCCCAATATGCTTAATTCACTTCTTGGAACCCTATGTTCCATATGACTTTACCTCATTCAGCAATTATTTACTGTTTATTGCATGACATTGTATGGGGAGAGTAAAAGAGATATAGTGCCTATTGTCAAAATATGTTTTAAAATTTGCAGACTAAAGTACTTTCCTATTTTAAAAATAAATCTAGACATCCACACCTTCATCAGCCATCCCTAGAGTAAATAAAATGTTCACATATGGTGTTCTTCCTACATAATTACTCCAACATCTTTTAAACCCTCGGTTTCCCACCCATCCTCCTAAAAGTCCTGAAAGCTCAGTCTGACTCTCATACCATTTTCTCTCCACACACTCTTCTCTTTCAAGTATATTACTTCACAAAACTATAAATTTTATTTTTCATTTCCCTTCTTACTAAAATCAGATTTTTTTTAGAGCAGGTTGATAGCTCTTGGAGAGGAGACTGGTTTATGAGGGTGGAGGGATTGAGCAAAAAAAGGACAAAAAGAAAAAACTAGACATGCACAATAGTGTGAGGATTGCGGGGGGTGGGACGGAGGAGGGCATAGGGGGGATAAATGGCGATGATTAAATATTAGACTTGGGGGTAAACACGCAATATGGTGTACAGAGATGTGTTGTAGAATTGGGTACCTGAAACTTGTATTATTATGTTAATCAGTGTCACCACCAATAAATTCAATTTAAAAAACAGTATCAGATTTTCTGATTTTACTTTTTTCTTTCAATTATAGTTTTAATCTCAGAAAGTTCTGATCTCAGTATATTCTTTTTATTTTGCCCAACAATGGTTCCTTTATTCCCTTCTGATTAGGCCTTTTCTTCCAGGTTTCTCTTCATACTTTCTAACACCCAGCCATCTCCAACCCTGTCAAGGCACATATTAGAAAGCAATCAATGAACAAATAAGGTGGCGCAACTATGAGTTAATGTTTCTCATCTTTCTCCCTTCCTGTCTGTCCCTGTCTGTCTGTCTGTCTCTCTCTCTCTCTCTCTCTCTCTCTCTCTAAAAAAGTACATTCTGGCACTATACAGTTAGAGTGTCATCCCAATATGCCAAAGTTGTGGGTTCGATCCCCAGTCAGTACACATACAAGAATCAACCAATGAATGCATAGATGAGTGGATCAACAAAGCAATGCTTCTTCCTCTCTAAAATGAAAAAAAAAAAAAAATTCTTGTTTATACAACCTGACTACCATGCTTTTATTTACTTTTGATAGAACAGATTTCTAAAGAGTATCAATATATTTAAATGAATTGTATTAATTTACATTCCTACCAACATGTATGAGCCTACTGCCTTCTCTTTGGCCATATGTAGATGTTACCATTCTCACTTCTGTCAACCTATGTACAAGAAATACTATTGCTATGTTTTGCCTACATTTTCTTATCTTCATCTTTAGTCATTTTTATTTCTTCATCTGAGACTTCCCATTTTTCTATTGGACCGTTTCTCTTTTAAATCAACCTTAAGGACCTGTTTTAATCTAGAATTTAAAGCTAAGTGCACATAAATCAGGAAAGTTAGTCTATTATGCTTAGTTTAGTATCCCCCACACCAAGTGTAGTGTCTGACATACAGTACATCTGTTCAGTAAGTACAGTGTGTCCATAAAGTCATAGTGCACTTTTGACCGGTCACAGGAAAGCAACAAAAGACGATAGAAATGTGAAATCTGCACCTAATAAAAGGAAAACTCTCCCAGTTTCATACCTATTCAGTGCAGTTCGATGTGGGCTCACACACAGATTTTTTAGGGCAGGGGTCCCCAAACTTTTTACACAGGGGGCCAGTTCACTGTCCCTCAGACTGTTGGAGGACCGGACTATAAAAAAAACTATGAACAAATCCCTATACACACTGCACATATCTTATTTTAAAGTAAAAAAACAAAACGGGAATAAATACAATATTTAAAATAAAGAACAAGTAAATTTAAATCAACAAACTGACCAGTATTTCAATGGGAACTATGCTCCTCTCACTGACCACCAATGAAAGAGGTGCCCCTTCCAGAAGTGCAGCAGGGGCCGGATAAATGGCCTCAGGGGGCCGCATGCGGCCCGCGGGCCGTAGTTTGGGGACCCCTGTTTTAGGGCTTCTTAGGTAGCTATCCCGTATAGCCTCTACAGACTCGTCACTGACTATTGGCCTACCAGAATGGGGTTTCTCCACCAAACTGCCGGTTTCCTTCAACTGCTTATCCCACCGAGTAATGTTATGCCTATGTGGTGGCGCTTCGTTATAAACGCGCCGATATTCATGTTGCACTTTGGTCACAGATTCGAATTTAGCGAGCCACAGAACACACTGAACTTTCCTTTGTACTGTCCACATCTCGCCTGGCATGGCCGTGGGCTGCTCAGGTGTATACACGGTGTTACGTCATCATCTGCGCATGTGCACATGCTGCCACATCATCCTACAGAAACTGGGAGGGTTTTCCTTTTATTTGGTGCAGATTTCACATTTCTATCGTCTTTTGTTGCTTTCCTGTGGCCGGTCAAAAGTGCACCATGACTTTACAGACACACTGTATATACTGAATGAAAAAATATGGACTATTAATCCTTCTTTAAATATTTTAGAAGTGTTTTCTCCTGGCTTATCAATTTGTTTATGTGGTCTCTAGCTTTGGGAAGGTTTTGTTGTTAATGATGTTGTTTTTAAGGAAACAAATATAATTTCTCTCTTTATGGCTTCAGGGTTTACTCTCTTAACTAAGAAAGTTTCCCCATCCTGAAGTATTAAAAATATTTATCAAAATTTTCTTTTAATATTATAGAGATATTTTATTTTAATATTTGAAACTTTAAAATTTTTTACAGTGTAAGGTAGGAGAGATCTAACTTTATTTTCTTCCAAATGGAGAGCCAATTATGCCATCCTTTTCTCACAGAATTAAAATATTAAGCTACCTTACATGTTACCTTTTTAAATTCTGAACTCTCTTTTCTCTCCCACTGAGTTATTTGTTTATTCCAGCATAATACTATATACCCTTGTGATTCCAGTCATTTAATACTAAGTTAAAATCTGATAAGTTGGGGCGCCTATAGCCTTTAAAATTTGTTTGAGTTCTCACACTTTTAGTCGTGTGAACCTTCAACTCAATGCAGTCCACACACAGAAAAAAAAAATCTATTAGAATTCCAACTGGACTTTTAGGTGTTCTCTTGACAGCTGGTTTTCATTTCACACAAAATATTTTATGACAACCTTATCAAAGGTTCATATCTCTTTTTGAATAGGGAATTTATAAAAATGATTTTGAATTTGTTTTATTTATTTATTATTTATTTTGTATTTTTCTGAAGCTGGAAACGGGGAGAGACAGTCAGACAGACTCCCGCATGCGCCGGACCGGGATCCACCTGGCACGCCCACCAGGGGGCTGAAGCTCTGCTCAGCAGGGGGCGATGCTCTGCCCCTCCAGGGCTCTCTCTGTTGCCACCAGAGCTACTCTAGCGCCTGGGGCAGAGGCCAAGGAGCCATCCCCAGCGTCGGGGCCATCTTTGCTCCAATGGAGCCTCGCTGCGGGAGGAGAAGAAAGAGACAGAGAGGAAGGAGAGGGGGAGGGGTGGAGAAGCAGATGGGCGCTTCTCCTGTGTGCCCTGGCCGGGAATCGAACCCGGGACTCCTGCACGCCAGGCCGACGCTCTACCACTGAGCCAACCGGCCAAGGCCTGAATTTGTTTTATTTTTAATGGCATTTATCATTACAGTTTATATTTACTCAACCCAGTGTTTCCACTAGATTTTCAAAGCCTAGTGAAGACCAGGGTCTCTGTACCTACTTATTTCCAAAAATAATTAAGTAGCTATTTAGCTACTCTGCCAATAAAGAAAAATAATTCAGCTATCTTTAAACTAATTCACCATTCTCACTTATATTTCAGAAGAAAATATCCTATGTCAACAAACAATAAAATAGAGCTTGAGAATCTGATTTTCTTCCATGATATCATTACAGTTGAAGAGAGAATCTTTATAGCAAATGGGGCTAATTTGTTTTATGATTAAAAAAGTATTTTGGTATCATTTTTTTATTTCAGACCTCTAGTTTGACATAAAGAATCATACAGAAGAACTATTTTTGCTTAACATCATGAGTTCAACTCCAAAATACAATACTGAGTGTTGAAATGTGCTTCCTGTTCTTTCCTCCAGAATATTTCATTTCCTTCCTTCTTAGGACCAAAAATATTATGACAGTGGTGTTATAATAATACAGCACCTGGCAGGGAATTTGTAGACCAGAAAATTCTAGATCTAGTTGTACTTGCCACATACTAGCAATGTGAACTTGACCAAGTCAGATCATCCTTTAGGACTCAATCAAATGAGGAAATTGGACTAGACAATATTTGGAGTATATTCTAGCTCTCATATTCGATAATGGCTGTCTTTTAAAGTTTACCAGTTGCATCAGATGATATAGATAACTCAGAATTAGGTTCATAGAAAGGATCAGTAAATTTAAGCAATCTTCAGTAAAAGCAATTTTCTTTCTCATTATTTCTTTTAAAATAATTGTTTCTATGTGGGTTATAAAAATGAAATCTATTTCAGTGATGATTAAGTGCTAATTAGCTTTCATATTCATCATGAATTGACTTATAAGTCTGTCATTTGATTTCTGGCATAAAAATTTAACTAGTTCATAAATGTTATTTTCAGGAATGACTTTGATGCTTTAGAAAATGGAGCTGTGGATGTGCGGCTGATCTGGCTGTGACATCTGTCACCCCATTGACCACCAGGGTTGATTCGGCTGATCTGGCTGGCTGGCTTCCTCTCTCACCACTCCATGTGCGTCCCTCCCGAAGCTACACATTCAGTCGAAGAGGATGACCTTCCCCCATAGAGAGGACCGTTCTCCAGTCAAGGGTATACAAGTAGCTGTGCTCCCCTACTAGAACCTTCAAAGAAGAAAATGGAGCTGTATATGGCTGAGAAAGTGCGGTGAGCCCTAAAAGGAACAAGTAAAAGGCCTGCTCTTTGTATGCCAATAGATTTTTCCAAAGCTTTTCCTGGAGATTAGGTTGAGAGTATTATTGAAAAAAAGGGGGGAATGGTAAACTGGGAGTGGGAGGAGAAAGGGAAAGAGAGATCTATCACAAGCTTTACGATTTACCTAGTCAAGTAAAAGCTTTAAGGCACAGCTGAATTTTTCTCAGGGAAACATTTATAGATTTCACAGGAGGGAAAGCATCTGTAATAAGAGTAAGATCACTGACAAATCAGGAATTCTCACTTTAGGAAAAAAACTTGGCTATTATTTCTGTTTTTACAAAATCTTAGTTTAAGATCAGGTTTATCAAATAGAATAAAGGTTAGAACTAGACTGACTACCTGGAAAATTCTGGTTAAACTGAGGTATTTTCATTAATTTTTAACATAATTTAATTTTCTGCTTAACATTATCAGTTTTAGCTAAACTTGGCTTGAACATCACTTCTTAGGGACTGAAGACTTCTGGAGAGTAGAGGATACTTTATCAATTCCTTTGATAATATTTTAATGCAACTCAGACTCAAGCACTATCTAATCAATACACAGGCATTCTGTATCTATAAAAAGTGGTACTTCATACATTTCTGTGAAAATGAGATTAAAAAACAATTGCAATTATGGTGTGATTTGTTTTTAGTCTAAAGCAGGAAGAATGAGAACTAGGTGAACCAATATCCAGAGCCTCCCTCTGTTTCCCCTGTATAAGAAATGTGAGTGAATTGATGGAGAGGGGAGGATGTGTTGTTTTCCTTCCACAAAGGAGAATACAGTTTTGAAAGACCCTGATAAAGTACAATCTCTAGTTCATCCCTAACACTGGACTTACCAATAGCCTTAAGTACAGATGGTTGCAAAAGGTAGAGGCAATTGTGAAGTAGGAGACATAAAAAACATTTTTTAAACACCCTATTTGTTCCCTACCACCACCATCCATACCTCTTAGAAGCTACCCCAAAGGAAAAACTAAATTTGTATTTTTTGATTGTTTTTAAATGAATCATTCTGGGTGTCTGTAGATTGCTTGCAAAGATAAATGCAATCATTTCTTTTTTTTTTTTTTTTTTTTTTCATTTTTCTGAAGCTGGAAACAGGGAGAGACAGTCAGACAGACTCCCGCATGCGCCCGACCGGGATCCACCCGGCACGCCCACCATGGGGCGACGCTCTGCCCACCAGGGGGCGATGCTCTGCCCATCCTGGGCGTCGCCATATTGCGACCAGAGCCACTCTAGCGCCTGAGGCAGAGGCCACAGAGCCATCCCCAGCGCTCGGGCCATCTTTGCTCCAATGGAGCCTTGGCTGCGGGAGGGGAAGAGAGAGACAGAGAGGAAAGCACGGCGGAGGGGTGGAGAAGCAAATGGGCGCTTCTCCTGTGTGCCCTGGCCGGAAATCGAACCCGGGTCCTCCGCACGCTAGGCCGACGCTATACCGCTGAGCCAACCGGCCAGGGCCGCAATCATTTCTTTCATTCTGTTCACAGGCACCTTTGTGATGTGACTGCAATTCTGTCTGTCCATAAAGAAGTGGAGTTGAGGCCCTGGCTGGTTGGCCCAACGTGTGGAAGTCCCAGGTTCGATTCCCAGCCAGGGCACACAGGAGAAGAGCCCATCTGCTTCTCCATCCTTCCCTCTCTTCTTTCTCTCTGACTCTCTCTTCCTGTCCCACAGGCAAGGCTCCACTGGAGCAAATTTGGCCCAGGCACTGAGGATGGCTCCATGGCCTCCACCTCAGGCCCTAGAATAGCTCTGGTTGCAACGGAACAACACCCCAGAGGGGCAGAGCATCGCCCCCTAGGTCAGTGGTCCCCAACCTTTTTTGGGCCACGGACCGGTTTAATGTCAGAAAATATTTTCACGGACCGGCCTTTAGGGTGGGACAGATAAATGTATCACGTGACCAAGACAAGCGTCAAGAATGAGTCTTAGATGGATATAACAGAGGGAATCTGGTCATTTTTTAAAAATAAAACATCGTTCAGACTTAAATATAAATAAAATGGAAATAATGTAAGTTATTTATTCTTTTTCTGTGGTCCGGTACCAAATGGCCCATGGACTGGTACTGGTCCACGGCCTGGGGGTTGGGGACTACTGCCCTAGGTGATGCCAGGTGGATCCCAGTCGGGCGCACATGGGAATCTGTCTCTTTGCCGCTCCGCTTTTCACTTCAGAAAAATACAAAAAGTGGAACTGAATAGGGAATATAATCAATAACATTGTAATAATTATGTATGGTGTCAGGCAGGTATTAGACCTACCGGGGATGGGGAGGATAACACCACAAGTTATATAAATGTCTAATAACCACTATGCGGTATACCTGAAACTAATAAAAATTGAATGTCAACTGTAATTGAAAAAAAAAAAAGAAAAGTGGAGCTGAATTTCTACAAGCTGGATTTAGTTGTTTGACTTGCTCTGACCAATGAGATCTAAACAAAAAAGTTTCAATCAGAAACCTTTTGGTGTGTGAGAACCACACTATACCCCATGTGAAGACACTTGGCCCAGAACTAAGTCAAGTGGTCGTCTTAGACCATCCAGTCCCAGTCAAGTCACCAGATGACTGTCGCATATGAGTAGCCCTAACAGAAGTACCACTGGCAAAAGCCCAGGGCAGAGAGCTGACTCACAAAATTGTGGGCAAGTAAATGGTTAAACCAAATGAAACAATGCCACAGACTCTCCAAGTTCCCTGAAATCATATGTAAAATTTCATAAGTATGTGGCATGTACACTTTTCTGTTAAGAGCAGATCATCTTTATAAGATTCTCAAAGTGGCCTATGAGCCAAATAAATTAAAGAACCACCTGTCCCAACTATCATTCCCACTAGAAGCTGGCTTTCTTAGCTCTGGATTGACCCCACTGGCCATAGTGTGATTGGCTCTAGGAAGAAAAGGAAACCCAATTATATAGTTCCCATTGTCCCACTGTCCTCATCTCTTCCACATATACAAGTCTAGTTGAATGATGAGAGTTTAGAACTTAATTCACATATTTTTCTGGATATCCGTTAAGATGCAAAGAACAATGAGACTAATTTCCATGATGTGACCAGAAGTGGTGACAGTCCAAGAAAGGAGGGCCCTTCCTCCCAAATTACTATTATGCTCTCATATAAAGCTGTCTAAAAAGCCTGCTATGGACATGCCAAATTGTCACCACTTATGCCAGTATGGTAATCCTTTGAAATCACTACAATAACTTGCTCCAGGTCATAAAGAAATCAATTACGTATGTCCTAGAACTCTGAATACCAAAGCTCTTCTCTCTGGAGAAAAGGCAGCACCCTGGACTATCAGGGTCTGCAAAGGCTCTTTCAGACCTGTCAACCAGGCCAACCCATTTGTGTCGGTGATGACAAAGACAGAAACGCCAGGGACCGGAAATGTGGCCAGGATGATCCACTCTGTTGTGCGCACCGTTAGAAAGAACCTCAAGTGTCACCACAAGTGACACTCAAGACGGAGACACGCCCTGCGCGGGTCCCCAAGGTTACAAACTGTGTTTTCCCTCCCGGCAGCAGGCGCAGGATTACGCAGGACAAAGAGGTTCGGGGAAGGGGCGGGGGGGCCACCTGGTTTTACGGGCTCTTCAAATTGGGAGGTGCCACTGGCTGCCGAGAACAAGGCCAAGATCTCGGGAACGCGGCTGCGCCCCCGACGGTCTGGGCTCCGGGCCCCGTTATCCTGTCTTTGAGCAACTTCCATAAAACGGCCACCCGGGCCCGAACACGTCCCCCTCCAAACCCGAGCCCGCCCGCCCGGAGCGGCGGAGACTGACCAGTACGCAGTCGGCGGGAAGGCCGGGGCACCGCGGGACTAGAGGTGTTGCCAACCCCCGCAGGCTCACTCACCAGCTTGGTGGCTCGGTACGGGCCGGGCCCCACGATGCGGTGCTCCATGGCCGCACACGGCGGCAGCGGCGGCCCCGACGGCGATCTTCCCTGCGAGTTCACGGAACCGCAATTTGAATCGCGAGCCAACGCGCAGCGGGCACTGATTGGCCGGCGCTGCGGCACGTGACAGGAACTGCTGGGCGGGGCCGCCGGGACCCAAGGGAGAGAGGGCGGGCCGGTGTTTCCTTGGAGTCCTGCTGCAGAGCGAGATGTGGACTCACTCACGGGCTAAGTCGGCTCCTGACCATCGGCCCACCTTGCGTGCACATTACAGGGGCCAGTGTGGACTGGCGGGAAGGACTGTCTTTGCGACCCCCGGGGACGAAGTGGCTGGAGTCCCCCTCAGATTTCCCCACGGCCCGCCCACCCGGCATACACTTGCTGTCTCCGCTAGAACGTCAGTGAAAGTCTGGAACTCCCTGACCGAACCCGGCTGGAGTGGACAGAGTGCCCTTCCAGGGGCACCGTGAACCCGGAGGTGCTGCCACGGTTGGGAGGCGTGGGCAGCGAAATGAGGCGAGCGGACAGCGGCTACACGTGAAGGGACTTTTAAAAACTAAGAGCCCTTGGCCACAGGAGTGTCGATGGCGTGTACGAACAGTCAAGAGCTGTAAAAGAGCCCCGACTCAGCTTTTCTCTTTGTTCTTTTGGTAGAGTAGGCTTACCCTTGAAGTTGAGTTCTATATTTTGTATCAAACTGAAATTTTCAGCCCTTCGCCGTTGGGCTGTGAGATCTTTTTTACCGCTCAGGATTTTCCCCACATGGGAATTGGTAGTCTGGTGTGCAATTTTTCAAAAGGAGAAATGAAGTACCAACTCCATACCTATGACTGCAGTTCAGAGTTCAAATCTGATCCCCTCAGTGAGTAGTCAGGATAAGACATAAGAGCTGAGTGAAGATTTAGACTCCAACTTTAGCCCATCTTCATAACCCCCTTTGTTCATTTGCTGGTTTAGGTATGTATTTAGCTGAATTTTAGAAAGCCAGAAAAATTCCTGAATAATACATTTGTATTTTGTAATCAGAAAAAAGTAATAAAGATCATTTTACTTCCAAAGAGTGAATCCTTAGCAAACCTTGTTTTTTGCAGGGGGTGTAGGGGGCACCTCTGAATTCCAAGGAAGAGAATTGCTTGTTCTTGGCAAGGAATAGCAGTGGGGCACAAAGATAAGGAGAAAAGAAATCTCAGCCCCTTGTCCATCCCCAACCTGCCACGTTGGTGGAAATGGGATCTGATACAAAACACTATGTGTATTTTCTGAGCATTTTCCCAAGAGTCCATTAGAAGCTATAGCCAAGGTAATTCCTTTTATGGAAAGGCACATCTTCAAAATAAGCAGGGGCCACAAAGACAGTCTTTGTAAATGTAGTTTCAGTTGGATTACTGATATTGGTCTTTCAACATCACAAAGAATAATGGGGAAATTCTCTCCCTCTCTGTGATCTAAAAGTTCAGTGCTTTCTACCTTTCTGGCCTAGCTCAAACTACAATGTTCTTCTTTCTGTTCCCTAAGTTTTTTCACACCTCTCAGCCTTTAAACCAGGGGTCCCCAAACTTTTTACACAGGGGCCAGTTCACTGTCCCTCAGACCAGCTGCCACATACAGTGCTCCTCTCACTGACCACCAATGAAAGAGGTGCCCCTTCCAGAAGTGCGGCAGGGGGCGGGGCGTAGTTTGGGGACGTCTGCTTTGGACTGTTCCCGTGCCAGAAATGTTCTTACCCCAGCTTGGTGCAAGACTGTCTGTCTCACAATTCGGGGTTGGTTAGAATGCTGCCACTCGACTCTTGCACTGTTTTATTGTCTTCATACCACTTATCAGTCTCTAAATTACAAGTTTATTTTTTGTCTTCTACCAAAAAAAGGAGGGAGGAGGGATTGCACCCCATGACAGCATTTCAAGTTGCACAACCAACAGACTGCCCAATGTTCTGCATGACTTTTTAGTGTCCCACTGAGTATTGAGGCAAGTGAAAAACCTGTTTGTAATTATGTGAGCTGGGCACCTAGCTCTATTTTACATAAATAGAAAAATATTTCCAGGCAGTTTTAATACACACTTTAGTTTCCAGGAATATTATTTTGTTTAGGAAAAGTTGCTTACAATGTCAGTAATGACAGCACAGTTTGTGGTGTCAGTCTGTATCTATAAAGGTGTAATTCATGAGTATAGTGTATGTTGATGCAATATACTTATTTAGTCCTTATTTCAAAATGTCAAATATAAAGAAAAAAGTGATAACAATATTAAGTTGACTATTGTCTTTACTTCTCTTTCATCCAAATTTATTTTTTATAAGTAGATGTAAGTACTTGCCTATTTCATTAAATCTTTAGGTGTAGCCATGCTTAAGTATTTATTTACATTTCCAAATGAATATTGCCTTTTTATAAATTCCTTTTAATTTTATCTTCAAATAAATGAATGTCATGTAAATTTTTAATTATGTGTAGGTTGATTATCTGTGAATTTCATTTTAGCAGAGTAAAAAGTATATTCGTTCTCATCCAGTTGCAAACATTACTCTGGTCTAGAATCCAAACTCCATGAGATCAGGGACTTTTTGTTTTCCATTGTATCCCAGTTCCTAGAACAATATCTGCTACACAGTAACTACTGAAACAAAAATTGTAAATAAATGATATAGGCCCTGGCCAGTTGGCTCAGTGGTAGAGCGTTGGCCTGGCATGCGGAAGTCCTGGGTTCGATTCCCGGCCAGGGCACACAGGAGAAGCGCCCATCTGCTTCTCCACCCCTCCTCCCCTCTCCTTTCTTTCTGTCTCTCTCTTCCCCCCCCACAGCCAAGGCTCCATTGGAGCAAAGATGGCCTGGGTGCTGGGGATGGCTCTATGGCCTCTGCCTCAGGCGCTAGAGTGGCTCTGGTTGCAACAGAGCGACACCCCAGATAGGCAGAGCATCGCCCCCTGGTGGGCGTGCAGGGTGGATCCCGGTCCGGTGCATGCAGGAGTCTGTCTGACTGCCTCCCCGTTTCCAGCTTCAGAAAAATACAAAAAATAAATAACTAAATAAATGATATGTTGTTAAGGTAAAAAATGTTTTAACTTACTCAAAATTGAAGCACAAGATAATTTATACTGTGTTTTCACAGCTGAGTGCGTACCACAATACCCACTCCCTCTCCATTGGCACCCCAGTTTAATAAGCATAAAAAACTTCCAGTTTATGTTTTTTTCTGACAGACTCATGACTATTGTAACTGAACATTTTTATCTGATTTATCTACAAGAAGCTTAGAGCCAACTTCGTGACCAATTCTTAATAACAATAACTATCAATATAAAAAATGCAACGCTGAGTTGTTTTATTTTTCTACCTATATTTTCTACTTCTTCTCTGGTAGTATATACATAATACCATAAGCTACCTCAGTCCCTTTTTGGACAAAACTCTTATTTCTTGCAAGAAATAAGTTACCATCTTTACTTTTTTTTTTTCCTTTTGTATTTTTCTGAAGTTGGAAACGGGGAGGCAGTCAGACAGACTAACACATGCGCCCAACCGGGATCCACCCGGCATGCCCACCAGGGGGCGATGCTCTGTCCATCCGGGGCGTTGCTCTGTTGCAACCAGAGCCATTCTAGCACCTGAGGCAGAGGCCACAGAGCCATCCTCAGCACCCAGGCCCATTGCTGCAATGGAGCCTTGGCTGCGGGAGGGGAAGAGAGAGAGAGAGAGAAAGGAGAGGGGGAGGGGTAGAGAAGCAGATGGGCGCTTCTCCTGTGTGCCCTGGCCGGGAATCGAACCCGGGACTCCTGCACGCCAGGCCGACGCTCTACCACTGAGCCAACCAGTCAGGGCCTACCATCTTTACTTTTGTAGAGCACCTTTCGAAGCTTTTTCACATTATCTCATTTGATTCTCAGACTTACTTGTATATGTAAATTATGAATAACTTCTTTTTACTGTTCAGGAAGGTAAGCTTCAGAGAGGATAAGTGACTTGCTTAACCAGAGAGGTTACGTGTCCAATTAACACAACTTGAACTTGAACCTAGATTTTCTGCCATGAAAACCTGGGGAGTTTGGTTTGGTTTGGTTGCTTGATTAGTTGGTTTTTACTAATACCTTCAGAAATCAAAATGGATAATTTTCAAATATAAAGTCAAATTTGTCATTTATATTTATACAAAAACACTCTTCAGGAGAGGGGGAAGAAGATGATAGAAACCTTTCGTAAGTCCATCCATATGACCCTTCCCAGGAATGAGTTTCATAAACATCACACATTTGACTTCTTTTTCAACCTTCTAATTATTTGGCTTGTTAATATTTTTGTATTGACTAGGAATGACTACATATGAAGTATAATAATTGTAATTATAATCAATCAGATTACCACCCCCAAGACAGTTAAATTCTTAGTTATATCTCAATTAATTATTAAAATTCTTTTCCACATTCTGAGTACAGCAGTTTTAATAAATTACTATGCATACTCTTCTTTGGCATAGTAAGTGTGAGGTCATCAAGATCCGTGGAACAGTTTTGATTCATCCTCAGAACATCTTTATAAGGTGAATATTAGTACATTGAGAAGTGGCAGTATCACCATCATCCACTGACTTATCATTAACATTAGGAAATTTCAAGCTGTGGAAGAAAAAGCAACACAGATGTCATGTATAATGTGGAGTTGGAAATTGTATTTCTCAATCACACTGAGTAGGGAGTGGCTGGGAGCCATGCCTTCACTGTCAGGAGAATCCCTGGCTGCCACTCGGTCTTCCTGCTCAGAAAGGACTGCTGGCTGGTTGGATGTGTCATTTTAAAAGAACTCCTCTGCTGAAACCTTATTGTTCTGCAACTACATTCAGTTGTGTTTGTCGGCATTTAAGCCATCGTGACAGTCTATTTGCAGAGGTTCCTAAATAACCGTGACTTGATTTCCACTGCTATTGGTCTGTACTCTCATCAGTCTGTTGGGAAACGCACCCCCCCACCCACCACCTGAACTTGTATCAGTGCTATTCACTAACAGGAACATTGTGTTCTTTGGGGTACAGGTAAAGAAGAAATCATAAAAACATAGAAAATATAAAACCATACTATTTCATTTAAGCAGTTGAATAATATTTTTATTTCAGTATTTAAAAAAATAAATGCCACAAATAAGAGGATTTACATTCATTTCATTTATTCACGTATGAATACTTACTACGTGTCAGGCACTGTTCCAGTCACTGGAATACAGTAGATAAAACAAAGCCCTTAGCTCCAGAAACTTGACATTCCAGTAGGTAGAGGACAACAAGCCAACTCTGAAATATTTTTTTTTAAAGTATATACAGGGGGCCCTCAGGTTACGACAGTCTCTACATATGTTTCAAGTTTATAACACTCACTCCCATAAAAACTTAAAAAAATTGAGATGAGACTTGAATGTTTCGGCTTACGCCTTTAGCATGGTACTTATGGACTAAGTGGGTGAACTAGTTTGGTTGCCCACAATGGAAGAATACGCAGTAACAGCGTATGACAGAGGGAGTTGGCCTCCCCCAGTATGCTTACCTACGCCATTTTGGACTGCTAAAAGCGCAAATGTTCTATTTGTGTTGCTTTGTCATTTTTTTTCTGTTACTACAGTACAGTGTACAGTAGAGCATATTTATGTCCTTTTCCTTTTTCTGTGGATTAGTTGTGTTTTTATGTTCTAGATTATGATTTAACAACTGTGTTAGGATAGGTAAGTGACTTAGGTTAGGATGTGTTTTGACTTACACCAAAATTCGGGTTACATCACTGTCATAGGAATGGAACTGTGTTGTAGCCCGAGGACCCCCTATACACCAGAGGGTAATTGAGGCTGGGAAAAAAAGTAGAAGAAAAAGGAGAGAGTGGGGGTGGAGGCATGCTGTTTTCTCTCAGGTGGCCAGGGAGGGTCCCTCTGGTGAAGTGGCATTTCAGTAAACAACCTGTGAAATAAAGGAGTAGCTGTCTAGAGAAAAATGTTCTTAGCTGATGTGTGAATAACAGCCTGAGGTATACCCCTGCCTTCCATGTCCAGGGAACATGGGAAAGAGGCCAGTGTTTCTAAAGCGTAGTGAGTGAAAAGGAGAGTAGAGGAGAGGGGGCTGGATGCAGAGAAAAGAAGGGCTTATTAGGCTACATTATGGGCCATGGAATTCTCATTGTACTCCAAATTAGTTTAACATGTATTGGGGCCCTGGTCAGTTGGCTCAGTGGTAGAGTGTCAGCCTGGCGTGTGGAAGTCCTGAGTTCAATTTCTGGCCAGGGCACAGAGGAGAAGCTCCCATCTGCTTCTCCACCCCTCCCCCTCTCCTTTCTCTCTATCTCTCTCTTCCCCTCCCGCAGCCAAGGCTCCACTGGAGCAAGGTTGGCCCAGGTGCTGAGGATGGCTCCATGGCCTCTGCCTCAGGTGCTAGAATGGCTCTGGTTGCAGCGGAGCAATGCCCTCGATGGGCAGAGCATTGCCCTCTGGTGGGCATGCATGTGAATCCCAGTCAGGCGCATGCGGGAGGCTGTCTCTGCCTCCCTGCTTCTCACTTCAGAAAAATACAAAAAAAAATCATCATAATAAAATAAAATGTATTGGAAGGTATTAAGAGCAAAGTGTCAAGATCTTAAGTAAGATCTTTTAAAGCATCACTTTAGCTGCTGTGTGGCTAGTAGACTGTGAAGGGCATAGGAGTGGAGGGCAAGAGGGGAAGCAAGAAAACCAGTTGGAAAGCTGTTATAATACTCCCATAGGAAAAAAAAATAGTTAATTGGGTTGGTACAGTGGTTGGCCCATAGTGGCAATCCACAAATATTTGTTGAATGAATAAGCAAGTAAAACTAAGCTTCAAAAGTTATTCATCTCAAAGATAAATGAGATTCATTTTGTCTATAAGTGCATTTCTTGTATATATGTACTCTACAATCTGAGTTAACTTTTATATTTTTAATTTAACCTGTAAAATTTGCTTCTGAACCTACATTCTGTTGTTATTAAGGGTTTTATTGTTAGCAATCTTTCTTGTTAAGGATTACTCATATTTGCTTCTCCTTTTTGAGTCTGGAAAGATATGGTCTGCACTCCATATCTTGTGTTATAACTCACACATATACCTCCCTCCTGCCACCTTAATACTCATACCATTACAATTCTAAGTTAGCATAATAAAATCTTTATCAAGAATATAGCTGAATAGATTTTTATATTTGTGCATAAGTTCCTTTTCTGGCATATTGTACCTATGCATCTTTGTTGTTATAGCTAGGTATAATTCTCTATATCTAGCAAAGTGACCTGATGGGAAAAAACTTTTTTTAACTAACATTGGTCTGGGCAAAGAATATATAGTAGTATGAATTAGAGGAGGAAGATCATGAAGGCAGGAAAGCTATTTAGAAGGGAGTTGAATGAATACGGACATGAAATTTCAAGAGCAATGGAGTGTCATGAAACTTGCTGCTTAGACTTTTCCCTTGTGTCTCAGTTTCCTATCCAACAAAATGGAAATAATAGTAGTATCTGCTTCATAGGGTTATTGAAAGACTTAACTGAGAAAATATACTGAAATTCCTTAGTGTTCTACTTCACTTTTATGGTAGGCAAAATTCTAAGATGGTTTCAAAGATTCCCAGTCCCATGTACACACATTCTCCCACCTATTCAATCAAATGCTAATCTACCTACTACTGTAAAGGGATTTTGCACGTGTAGGTACTTTTTTTGGACTTAAAGTCCCAAATCAGTTGATCTTGCAATAGGGAAATTATCTAGGTGGGCCTGACTTAATCACATGAACTCTTTAGGATGAAAGAGTTTTCTTCAGTTGGTTGCAAAAGTCAAGAGATTTAAAGTGGAACCAAATTCTGCCGCCCTGAATGAGCTTGGAAGCAGGTGTTTCCCCCAGAGCTTCCAGAGAGGAACTCAGTCTGGCTGATGTCTCGATTTCAGCCTCTGACACCTGATAGACTGAGCAGAGAGCATGTCACACCATACCAGACTTCTGACCTACTGAAGTGTGAACTAACAAATAGGTATTGTTCTTTATCACTAAATTTATAGTAATTTCTTATGTAACAAAAGAAAACTGATACACCTTCTGTAAGCAAACTCTCAATGTTGGTTCTAGCTACTACATGGCAGTTAGAAGGGATAGAAGAAATATCAATATTTAGTGAATGGTTGGCTATAGATATGAGGGAGAAGAAAAAGCCATAGATGGCCCTTAATGTCATCTGGGAGACTGGCAGAAATATTGCACCATTAACCACAATGAAACAGAAGTTGTCTGGGTAAGCAAGAAGGAGCCCCGAGAAGGGACATCACTATTCATAAGAATCACCAAGGCAGCTTGTTTAAAATTCAATTTATAGATTCTACCAACAGAGGTACCTAGAGATACCTAGATTTTATAGACTTATGATTTGACTCTTTACCATGAACTACACATTTCCACAACATGTATATTTCTTGTTTGCGTGGTATGAAACCTTGAACCTCCCACCTTGGCAGCTGGTATGCAAGAGAATGTCATCTGCTTGAAAGTGAGCCTTGCCAACCACCTAGGATCCCCTGTTTAGTTAACTTTGATGTTCTCCACTCTACATACCAATGTATGTTATGGGGAAACTCTATTATACTAGTGTTTGAGAATTCACCCAAGTCATTACATCTGGTCCTCATAAATGCCAATGGCCAAAAGAAGTCGGAAATTGGACATGCAGCATTTTATTAACAGTGAAACATCCAAATAGAGATGACCCATGGTTGAAAATATTAGATCAAGAGGGCAGGATAGAGTTGCAGAAGTTGACCCCTGCAGATAAATGAGGACTTTGAGAAAGGAAGAATATAGAGAGCAGGGGACTTGTCCTGCCTGGCCTGTTTCTCTGCTTCACAGCTCAGCCCAGGCCTCTCTGCCTGCTCTTGGCATGGCGCCCCCTGCCGCTCCTCAGCCTGGCCATGGCCCACACCTGGGACTTGTCCCACTCTTGTTCCCTTCCCAGAGGTTTCAACTCTGGACATCCATTCAAAGACCTTCTCTTCTATTTTACTCTCAATGTCATAAGATTCAAGATTTTGCCTTAGCAGATTACAGGTCATACGTTATTGAACTTTCAGGTAGCTGACATATTGTCAAATGATAAACTCCAGGATTAGCAGATCAGTTGTCTGACACATAGCACCGAAGCTCAGTTTTAAAAAAAATTTAAAAAGTAGGATAAAATTCTCTGCACTTTTCAAACATTCAACACAAAGGGCCCCTGAAATAACAAATGTACTTAATATTGCCATAAAGAATGCAATTTACAGAAACAAAAGTGAAGGAGGGTGTGAATGTGCAGAACTTTTGAGAAACACTATGGCCGGGTCTCACAGCCAGACACTTATAAGTATATGGCATCCAAGGCAGGGGTTGCTCCCTGTGGGGCAAGATATTTCACAGGGAATCTGCTACTCTTGGACACAGCAGCAGAGAATCCTGGCAGCCAAGACCCATGGACCACAAACAAACACAGGAACCCAGAGAGCCCCAAGGGGGCCGTGGCCAGCAGCACTAAGCCAGAGCAGGATGAAAATGAGATTGTGAGGCAAAAGCAGCTGGGGAACAAGGAGGGTCTGTGAGCCGGGGTTGGGGCAGGGTGTCTGTATGTGCTGGGCTATCTCACAGGACTCACAAAGGCAACAATGCTTATTGTGTTCGCCTGCAACAACACTGCCACTCTTACTGGCTGTCAGAGCCCAGTAACTGAAACGGGCATGGATATAAAAACCACAAAATCATTTCAAGAATTTGTCCTTACTAATGATGATTACTTTTTATCTTCTACTTTTATTTCTGACACAGATAATCTTTCTTACAACTTTTTATTGAATTATAACATATATAGAGGAAAGCACATAGATGAGCAGTACCGTGCTTGGGGAATTTTCACAAACTGAACATATTCTTGGAACCAGCACCCAGATCAAGAAACAAAACATGGCCAGCCCCTGAGCAGACCTCCTCATGTCACCTCCAGTCTCCACCACCCCCTCCCAAGGTTACCTGAAGCAGACCCTCTACGTGTAAGAAAGGAAAAGAAACAAGGAGGTGTTTGCCCCAGACCACAGAGGGAGCGGGAGCCAACTCACAAATTACCAAGAATTTAGTCATCCACCTACAATGTAACCCAGAAACCAGCTCTGAAAAACGAAGGGATGAAAGGATTTTCTTTAGAGGACAAAAAACACAGCACTTGGTTCCAAGCTTGACTGGATAATCCATTTGTGGATTTTTCTCTTTCATTTAAAATTAGAGACTTTCTAGACATTCAAACCTGTTTGACTGCATTTTCTTATTTAGCTTTCTCTGTTGCTCCTGGAATTAAGGATAGAGCAGTGCTTTGATTCCAGCTCCAATGAAGGGTTCTGAGGGAGAGTGTCTCTGCAGAGTTCTCTAGAGTGGTTGGTCCCCAGCCTGTCTCCATACCAGAACCCTGGAGACTGTTAATAAGACAGTAAGGCTGATTCCAGGTCTCCTGACAGTAGCCCCTTTGGGGGGAGGGGACACCAGAGGAGTGACCACGAAATGCCATTACTGTAGGATCCCCACAAGCTGTGGGCTGGAGGTGGGGTTCTGCAGGCCCACCAGGAAGCATCCTGAGGACCAAGGCAGCATCCCAGAAGATAGTGCCTCTTCCTGTTCTTCTGCGCTTGAAGCTGAAGTTACCAGTGGTAGCGTTTTAAGAGAATGTTAGATAAAGGCCATGAGATAAAGGTCTCCAAACTGGGCCAAGAGAAATATAAACCCCAAAAACATGGGAAGAAAGAAGGTAGAATGAGGTAGGAGGCTGAGGCAAAGTTTGGAGTAAGTACAGAGCTGCAGTGCGAATAGCTAGAACCAAGTTTTGGCCAGAAGCTTTTAAAGAAACAGGAACCACAACGCCATCTGGTAAGAGTTCATGCCCCCAACCCCAATGCAAACTGAACCGGACTGCAGTGCTATGTTTTACCTATCAATTTATGGGAAATGTAGAGGATAGCAAAACATGAGGAGTTGTGCCTGACCAGGTGGTGGCGCAGTGGATAGAGCGTTGGACTGGGATGCCGAGGACCCAGGTTCAAGACCAGGGGCCACCAAACTACGACCCGCGGGCCGCATGCAGCCCCCTGAGGCCATTTATCTGGCCCCCGCCGCACTTCCGGAAGGGGCACCTCTTTCATTGGTGGTCAGTGAGAGGAGCATAGTTCTCATTGAAATACTGGTCAGTTTGTTGATTTAAATTTACTTGTTCTTTATTTTAAATATTGGATTTGTTGCCCTGGCCGGTTGGCTCAGTGGTAGAGCGTCGGCCTAGCGTGCGGAGGACCCGGGTTCGATTCCCAGCCAGGGCACACAGGAGAAGCGCCCATTTGCTTCTCCACCCCTCCACCGTGCCTTCCTCTCTGTCTCTCTCTTCCCCTCCCGCAGCCAAGGCTCCATTGGAGCAAAGATGGCCCGGGTGCTAGGGATGGCTCTGTGGCCTCTGCCCCAGGTGCTAGAGTGGCTCTGGTCGCAATATGGCGACGCCCAGGATGGGCAGAGCATCGCCCCCTGGTGGGCAGAGCGTCGCCCCATGGTGGGCATGCCGGGTGGATCCTGGTCGGGCGCATGCGGGAGTCTGTCTGACTGTCTCTCCCTGTTTCCAGCTTCAGAAAAATGCAAAAAAAAAAAAAAAAAAAAAAAAAAAAAAAAAATTGGATTTGTTCCTGTTTTGTTTTTTTACTTTAAAATAAGATATGTGCAGTGTGCATAGGGATTTGTGCATAGTTTTTTTTATAGTCCGGTCCTCCAACGGTCTGAGGGACAGTGAACTGGCCCCCTGAGTAAAAAGTTTGGGGACCCCTGTTCAAGACCCTGAGATCGCCAGCTTGAGCGCGGTCTCATCTGGTTTGAGCAAAAGCTCAACAGCTTGGACCCAACGTCGCTGGCTCGAGCAAGGGGTTACTCGGTCTGCTGAAGGCTCACGGTCAAGACACATATGAGAAAGCAATCAATGAATAACTAAGGTGTTGCAATGTGCAACGAAAAACTAATGATTGATTCTTCTCATCTCTCTGTTCCTGTCTGTTCCTGTCTATCCCTCTTTCTGACTCTCTCTCTGACTCTGTAAAAAAAAAACCCCAAAAAACCCCCAAAACATGAGGAGTTGCAACCAACAAAATCTGGAATGTGGGAGGTTCTATAAATGACCAGGTGTGTACAAGTGCAAGGAAGGGGGGGCGCAGAGGATGGAGGGAGAACCCATAAGAGATTTAAGAGACAAACCAGCTAATCACAATGTGTGCACATTATTTGGATCATAACTCAATCAACTATAAAAATAAAAACTAAAAAATTTAAAAGCAGTTAGATTTTAGAATATAAATAGATTAAGATAATAAAAATTAAGAGTTTAAAATTTTAGGTGTGATAATTGTATTATAGTTATCTTTTTTGAAGACTCCCTAGTGCTTTAGAGCAGCAGTTTTAGAACTTTAGCAGGCATCAGAGTCACCTGGAGGATTCCTTAAAACCCTGATTGCTGGCCCTGCCCAGTGTCTAATTCTGCAGGACTTTATTGGGACCTAAGAATTTCCATCTCTACCAACCTGCATGATGGGTACATATGCAGGTTCATATTACTATTCTGTCTATTTTTGTTATGTTTGAAGTTTCTATTTTAGAAAGTTATTTTAGGATAAGAAAACAGAAAATAGTAGAAAAATAATTTGACAACATTATTTTATTATTCTTATTAGTATTAATAAACATCTCCTAAGAACAAGGACATATTTCTATTTAGCCACGATACCATTTTTACCCCCAGGAAGTTTTATAAATATAAATTACCATATATATGATCCATATCTAAATTTCTTCAATTTGTCTAAAAATTTCCTTTATACCTATTTTAAAGAATGCCTACTACATAGTTGTCTTTTCTCTTTACTCTCCATGATATCCAACATCCACTTTTGATTTAAAAAAGAAAACTCAACAAACTGGGGAAGAGAAGAGATTCTTCAACCTAATACTAATAAGAATCTATGAAAATCCTACAGCTAACATCAGATGTTATGACAAAGACTGAACTTTCTCCTGAAGATCAGCAACAAGACAAGGGTGTCTGCTCCCACCATTTCTAGTTAACACTGTACTGCAGGTTCTAGCTACTGCAGTGAGGCAAGAAAAAGAAATAAAAAGCATCCAGATTGTAAAGAATAACTTAAACTGTCTTTATTTGCAGACAGCTATCATTTCTATAGAAAATCCTATGAGGTCTACAAAATAACTACTAGAAGTAATGTAAAAGTTTTACAATGCTGTGGCCACAGAGGAGCTGAAGCAGGGTGGGGACTGGATGACTGTAGGGGCTGGGTGGCTGTAGGGCAAGAGCTCTCTCTCTGTCTCTGTCTCTCTCTCTGTCTCTCTTTTCACTAACAGCTCCAAGGAGATTTTTTCCTTCTGAGCCTGCAATCTACCACAACCTAAAAGGCTCAGGTAGATTGCTTTTCTTCCCTGACTGATGTTGGGAGTGAATACTTATTCCTCAATTAGTCATATTTCCACATGGAGAGACTTACCTTAAAGCAGCCATTCCCAAACTTGTCTGCACAAGTTTGGGGAGCTCAAAAACTACTGTTGCCTGGGTTCCACCCCCACCGATATGGCTAAATTGTTCTGGGTTATGATCTGGGCAGAGGATCCCTAGTGCAGTCTAGTTTGAAACCCACTGCCTTAGAATAATATTTCTTGTCTGGTAACTTCTCTGAACAGTGAGTTTAGGAAGTAAAACTGGGCCAGAATGGCTCAGGCCCTATGGGGTTTTTGGTGGGATCTGCCTGCCTACAAAAAATTGCTAAGTTTGTTTTTCTACTTAGTCTGAGCCATAAATTTTATAATAACAGGCCCTTGGCTAGGGGCAGAGGGAACAGGGGATGGGAGAAGCCTGTGGTTGTCCAGAAGTGACTTCGGCAAGGTAAGGCTATCTAATTTAGGTATAAGGAAGTACCACCAAGCCCACTTAGTCAACAGGCCTAAAGCCATCTCCTCCTAACCACTTCTCTCCCCAGTTTTATTTGGAAAAATTTCAAACCTACAGAAAAGTTGAAACAGTACAATGACACCTATATGCTCTAATCACACCCTCCAAATACATCCATTAGTTGTTAATATTGTGCTCCATTTGCTATCTCTCTGTCTTGCTCTATTTTTTTAGGAAGGTTGGGGAGGGGCTAAACCTATATAGTTCAATAAACATCTTCTAAGAACAAGGACATATTTCTATTTAGCCACGATACCATTTTTACCCCCAGGAAGTTTTACAAATATAAATGACCATATATATGATCCATATCTAAATTTCTTCAATTTGTCAAAAAATTTCCTTTTTACCTATTTTAAAGAATGCCTACTACATAGTTGTCTTTTCTCTTTACTCCCCATGATCTAGAATCTCCCTCCTTTTTATGAGACACTGATGAATTTGAAAGGGATTGACTGTGTCCTACAGTATGCCATAATGAAGCTTCCTTGACGATTAGATTCATATTAAATATTTAGCAAGAATGCTGTGTTGATGATGTTGTGTGCTTCCATTAACATTACACCAGAAAGAATATGTCCATTTCTCCCATTATCTCTGATGCTGAGTTTAATCACTTGGTTAAGGTGGTACCCACCAGATTTCTTTATTTTGAAGGTATCTTTTTTTATCTACTTAATAAATAATCTGTAGGGTGATACTATGAAAACATGAATATCCTGTTTCGCAACAAACTCATACCCAGTGGTTTTAGCATTGACTGATAATCTGTTATTACAACTGTGATTGAAAATAGCGATGTTCTAATTCTATCATTCTTTCTACATTTTTAAAGTGACATGCTATGTAAAGAACTTTCCTCAACTTTACTCCACTTCCTGCTTTTTCAAGTATTATTATAGACTCAAGAATGCTTTAGTGAATTATGACCCATTACTATGTATGACCCATTACATTATTATTAATGTCTTTTAGAAACCAGCTCTTGTGTCCTTTCACTATGTCCTAGTAGTCTTTCAGCAGTGCCTTTATTTCTACTTACAAGAGGTTTCAAGCTCATCTTGTATAGTTCCTCCTCCAGACCTGAAATTATCCATTTCTCCAAGGAGAGCCTCTATTCTTTTCAACTAGAAATAGTATTTCTTATAAATTTTTCTTCAGTACTAGCAGTGAAGTTTTTATGTTTTCCAGCCTGACTCCTGCATCTATCTCCAAGTTCTTTCCAAACTCAGGCAGAGAAAAATAAGATGTTGTGACTTAACCCTCCCACACCTCAACACCTGACCCAGGGTGACACAGAACACACTCACACCTCATCTTTTATGTACTGATCAATTTCTATATTGATCCAACAAATATTTTTTGAGTGCTTATTCTGCCCAAGGTTATGCTAAGCACCCGGGATACAACCTGAAGGAAGACAAGCACAGTCGTGGCCTTCATGGAGCTTATAGTCCAGCAGCAAGGACAAATATGAACTAGATGATCATACAAATATTTCACTGAAAATACTGTAAAAACAGGCATTCTGTGTTCTAGGCATACAACAGGGAATCTGGCATACTCTGGGTAGTAGTGAAGGCATCCCTAAAAATATGAATTTAAAGCTAAGATCCAAAAAATGGACAGGAGTTATTCAGTTCAAGGGTAAGGAGTCTGTGTATATGTTGGGGGCGGGGTGGTGGCAGCAGAGGGCTAGGAAGGTAGGCAGTTGAACAGGTTCCAGACATAAGTAAAGAGGAACTTGGAATGGTTGAGAAGCCAAAAGAATGTTGAGGCCTTTATTCAACCAAAAGCTAGAGAGAGGGGCTACTGGGGTGGCTGGAAGGCTGGCCGGATATTGACTCCATTTTGAGGTCCTTGAGAGCAAGTTAAGGATTTTAGTTTTTATCGTCCATATAATGGGAAGCCATTAAAAGGCTTAAGTAAAAAAGAGGCATAATTGGGTCTTTATTTTTAAATGAATTTTGGCTAATGCAGAAAAGATTGGCTGGAGCAAGGGTGTACGTTAGCAATCCAGGTGGAAGGCTCTTCACAGTAGTGCACAAAGGCTGTTGTAGGGCGGTGGCTGTGAAACGTCGCTGCCACTTCCTGGCACTGAAGCAAGCACACACCCATTTTGTGGTTCTCTAAATATTTCTCTAAACAGTGGGGAATCTAAGTCATGGTCTCCTCCCTAAACTCTCCCCAGCAGCCTGGTGCTCTCCATTTCCCCTTTTTCTTTCATACCTAGTAGGGAAATATAAAATGAGATTGGGGTTCAGAATAGGAGTTTTGGAACACAAAGCTACCCAAAGCTGGTAAACGTTTCAAAAACCTTCAAAAGTAGGCTGGAGTCTTCTGGAGGAAGAGAAAGAGGAAGTTGAGGAAGTGGAAATTTATTTGGATCTATTGCGGGGAGGAAAAAAGGATGGGTGAGAGGTGAAAGGGGGCTAGTGTCTGAGTGCGGGGCTTACCTTCACCCTTCCCCGAGTTCCAAGGATCTGCCCTTTTGCCACCATAAGATGTGGTCTCACTAAAAACCTGGTCTCTCCCTGTCCTGGAAATGATTTGAAATAAAGTAGAGCAAGTAAAGTGTGAGAGATAGAAAATTTTAGCAATGATATGTGGAAGAAAGAGAGTACAGAGAATAACTTGAATGATTCCTTGTATCTATATACAATCCGTATGCTCGTCAACTATATACTGCTCACAGAATTAGGGGATATTTCAAAATGAGTATGAAGCGATAAAATATCCCCTAATTTTTGTGAATAGTATATATATATTAGTATAAATACTATTTTGTGAATAGTGTGTATATCTTTATTATATGCGACTTAAGTGTCTGTTTGTCACCGATAGCTTATTGGTTGCTTGCGTAACTGTACTAGCCAATGGGGTGAAGTTGCCACGGCTGAACGCAAATTGAGCGGGTCAGGGGGAAGGTGAACATTTGTTTGCATTGGCAATCATCTGTTTTACATAAAAACTACGTCCTAATGTAATTTCTTTTAAGAATGCCTCCTAGAAAATACAGCACTGAAGAGGAGAGAAAAGGAGCTAAAGCTGCACAAAAACGGCTTTCTCGACAAAAAGAAACCACTGAGCAGAGAAAGGCAAGGCTTGCTTCAGTCGCAGAGCGAATGCGTCTTTCTCGGCAAAATGAGACTGATGAGCATAGAGAAACAAGGCTTGCCTCAGATGCAAGACAAAAAAGCCTGTCTTGATAAAATGAGTCCCTTGAACAAAGGCAGGAGAGAAATGCAAAAAAACGACAGAGTAATGCTGACTGAAACGCAAAAAGGATTAAAACAGTTTCAAACGGAGAAACTTTAATTTTAGAGCATTCCTCTGGTGGCATGAATATTAAATGTGAACACTGTCAGTCCTTAAACTTCAAGTTAGAAACTAATCGATTTGACCGTGGCAAGAAAGGATTTTCTCAATGTTGCAAGTACGGAAACATTGTAGTTCCACTAATTGAGAATTATCCACCACTCTTGAATAAATTATTGACTAATCAGCGTGTTGGCAATTTTTTACCTGAGCCTGCATTTGGACACGGTCAATTTTATGTTGCCTGTTCAAGAGTTTGTGAAAGAACGGACGTAAAATTAAAAATAAATGATGGTCCTCTGCAAGGCGAGCTTAAAAATGATGGAAAGATCTACACAAGAAATGTTGTGTACAAAGAGATCTTTGACATGTGAATTAACATTTTATTATTTAAATCACCTTTATTTATTGAGCTAGCGGTGGCTCTTAAGAAATGTACCGCCAGTGGTTTCCTTCATTGCACTCTACTTTAAGCAATTAAGCAAGTAGAAGGGGGAAACCCTGTGGGGCAGTAAGCAAAGGGGCGTCCTCGCTGCCTGCCCCAGGTAATTCAGTTTGAATTAGCAGACACTTCTGCACAAATCATTTTAATTACAATTTATAATATCTAGAACAGCAGTCATTTCGTATGACCGCCGGGCTTTCTAGTGTGTGTGTGTGTGTGTATATATATATGTGTGTGTGTGTATATATATATATATATATGTGTGTGTGTGTGTGTGTGTGTGTGTGTGTGTGTGTGTATAATCTGTATGCTATGTGAAAGTGTTCTAACAGATTTTGTTTGTTTGTTTGTTTTGTTTTGTATCTTTCTGAAGTTGGAAATGGGGAGGCAGTCAGACAGACTCCCGCATGCGCCCAACCGGGATCCAAACAGCATGCCCACCAGGGGGCGATGCTCTGCCCATCTTGGGTCATTGCTCTGTTGCAACCAGAGCCATTCTAGTGCCTGAGGCAGAGGCCACAGAGCCATCCTCAGTGCCCAGGCCAACTTTGCTCCAGTGGAGCCTTGGCTGCGGGAGGGGAAGAGACAGAGAGGAAGGAGAGGGGGAGGAGTGGATAAGCAGATGGGCGCTTCTCCTGTGTGCCCTGGCCAGGAATCGAACCCGGACTCCACGCCAGGCTGATGCTCTACCACTGAGCCAACCGGCCAGGGCCTCTAACAGATTTTTTAAAGCTTTCCAACTCCTTTTACAATGCTAGTGTAACTCTGAAACCAAATCTAATAGACTTGGTGTCATGTTACAAGTCTAGTAAATGTGAAGGGGAAAGAGTAACATGAAAGTTACCATCTTAACCATTTTCAAGTGTACAGTTCAGCAGTGTAAGTACATTCACGTGTTGTACAACTGACTTCCAGGGCTCTTTTTACCTTGCAAAACAGAAACTCCGTACCAATTAACTCCCCACTCCTCCCATCCCCTAGTCCCTGGAAACCACCATTCTAGTCTCTGTTTCTATGAATTTGACTGCTCTAAGTACCTCATATAAGTGGAATCAAAGTATTTGGGGTTTTTTAGCTTATTTTATTTACCATATAAGGTTCATCCATGTTGACACATTGTGTCAATTTTTTCTTCCTTTTTAAAGCTAAATAATACTCCATTATATGTAAATCCCACATTTTGTTTACCCATTCATGGACATTTGGAAGACTGCTATGAACATGGGTGTACAAATATCTCTTTACATCACTGCTTTCAATTCTCTTGTGTGTACCCAAAGATAAAATTGCTGGTTACAGGGTAATTTTATTTTTAGTTTTTTGAGGAAACCATACTTTTCTTCATAGAGCTGCACAAGGTTTCCAATTTCTCCATATCTTCACCAACCCTTGTTATTCTGTTTGCTTGTTTTTTCAAACAGTAGCCATCCTAATGGGTATATATTTATTTATTTACACCATAAAAGTATGTCTGTTCGTTATGGAAATTAAAGTATAGAAAAAACTTAAATAAATGAAAGAAGAAAGTAAAAGCAAGAGTGTTTTTCAACATTTCAAATATTTTGTTTTCAATGTTTCATTTCAAAATGAAAAAGCAAAGTGTTGCTATGTAAATGTAAAAAGAGCCTTTGTTTAAAAAATACAGAGGCATTTTAAAAAATATTTTTGAGAAAAAT
This sequence comes from Saccopteryx leptura, assembly GCF_036850995.1. Taxonomy (NCBI): domain Eukaryota; kingdom Metazoa; phylum Chordata; class Mammalia; order Chiroptera; family Emballonuridae; genus Saccopteryx; species Saccopteryx leptura. The sequence continues at coordinate 135,776,302 of NC_089503.1, forward strand.
TTCAGACATTAATTAATAGAAAAATGAGCAGATGATGGGCACAGGAAGGTTCAAACAGAAGGAATTAAATAGAAGTAGCCAATAAATATGTAAAAGGGTTGGTATCAGGAGTTAGGGAGAGAAGAATGGAAGCCTGTCTAGTTTTCTGGCAACTTTAACTGGTGAGGACAGGGGAAAGGACCTCCTGCAGCTAATAACAGGCAGAGGAATATCAAAAACACTTCTACTCTGTTCTGCAAGAACTATATACCCAATTGGTTTATCCACTTAATACAAGGAAATGAAGGCTGGCCAGCCAGAGGAAACATTTCCTTCCCTAATGCAGAAACTAATGATATATTTGGAATGGTCCACAAAAGATAAGGAAAAGCCTGACCTGTGGAGGCGCAGTGAATAAAACATCGACCTGGAACGCTGATGTCCTTCAGTGTTCGAAGTCTGGGCTGTCTGGTCAAGGCATCAATGGGAGTTGATGCTTCTTGCTCCTCCCCCCTTCTCTATCTCTCTCTGCCAGTCTCTAAAAATGAATAATTTTTAAAAAAAGATATGGAAGAGAACTGAGTCCTTATAAAACTCTAAAAAACACAAATGAGTTGGTAAAATTAAACATTTTGTTTCAGATAAAGAATGCTGGGGCCACTTCGCAAAAGAAGCAAGAATATTAAAGTCAGAGGTATCACACTCCCTGATTTCAAACTATATTACAAAGCTAGAGTAATCAAAACAGTATGGTATTGCAGAAAACTAGACACATAGGCTGAAGGAACACAACTGAGACCCAGAAATAAATCCACACATACATGGGAAACTAACTTATAACAAAGGAACCATGAGTATACAATGGAAAAAAAAAAGTCTCTTCAATAAATTGTGTTGGAAAAACTGGACAAGAATATGCAAAAGAATGATACTAGATCTCTATCTTATACCACCACAAACATTAACTCAAAATGAATAAAGGCCTGAATGTAAGACCTGAAACAATAAAACACAGGGAGAAAACATAGGCACTAAGCTTCTGGACATTGGTTTCAGAGTTGTTTTTGCAAATTGGATTCTAAAGGCAAGAAAAACAAAAGAAAAAATTAGTAAATGGTACTACACCAAACTAAAAAGTTTCAGCACAGCAAAAGAAAGTGTCAACAAAAAGAAACAAGCAACCAACCAAATGAGAGAAGATAGTTTCAAATGATACTTCCAATACTGAGTTAATATCCAAAATATATACAGAACTTATAAAACTAACAAACAATCTGATTTAAAAATGGGCAAAGGCTCTGAATAAACATTTTTCCAAGGAGGACATACAAATGGCCCACAGACATGAAAAGATGTTCAACATCACTAATTATTAGGAAAATGCAAATCAAAACCACAATGTGTTATCACTTCACCCCTATTAGAATTGCTATTCCCAAAGATAAAAAATAGCAAATGATGGCAAGGCTGTGGAGAGAAGGGAGCCCTCATACACTGCTGGTGAGATTATAAATCAGTGCAACCACTATGGAACACAGTATGGAGGTTCCTTAAAAACGTAAGAATAGAACTAGGATATGATCCAGCAATTCCTTTTCTGGGTATTTTCCTGGAGATTATAAAAACATTAATTCATAAAGATCTATGTACTACTATGGTCACTTAAGTATTATTTACAACAATTAAGATATGGCAACAACCCTGACTCCAGACAAAATCAGTCCATCCAACCCATTGACTCATGAGTGCGAAAACTGTCATTGTAAACTACTGAGATTTTGAAGCTGGTTGTTATACAGTATTATTTTGCAAGTTACCTGAAACTTATAAAAAAAATAGTAAGAGTATAAATCTCTTTGGATAGAAAAAATATGATAGATTTTTCATTTTCTACTTATGCTTTTGGTGTTTTCCACATTTTTTATTTCTAGCCTGTGTTTTCTTTTAAGAGATAATGTAGTTTAAGGGAAAAATAATTTAATTTAAGAAAAAAATTAGAAGAAAAATGGGAACAATGAAATTTCTTCTTCCTAACTCTATACATAAATTAGAATGAAATTGTTTAATTTCCACAGTGCATACAATGTTACAATCAATTAAGCATTGGGAGTTTTAAATTGTAAACATTGTGTAAAAAAAAAGGATGACTTTTTTTTGAGAGAGAGAGAGAGGGATGAGAAGC